>NW_024354502.1:3298913-3595113 GCF_902729225.1 Pteropus medius | reverse complement strand
CACTTCTTTAGGTATATTAATGTTGAATAACCATGGTGTACACCTGAAACGAATATAATATTGTATGTTAGTATATATTTTAATTAAAATCTTAAAAATAAAGAAACAAGTAGTTGCCCCAATATTTCTGTTACCCCTTATTCCACTTAGATTCTGAACCAAGGGGGTGTAAGGTATGGCTGGGAGGGGGCAGGGGGTGTCATTCAAATGTGAGCACCCAGTTGAGTCTTCCCTACAGCACCCTGTACTAACACTGGGTGGGAAAATACACAGGAAGTGACCTGTGTCAAGGTCCCCACAGAGTGTCTCAGGCCCTTCCAAGTCCTTTCTGGGCAGAGTTTTCAGAAAACATCCTCCTTTCTGCAGGGCTGTTTCTCTCTTTCCCTAATTAATTTCTCCCAACATCTAACATTAGACACATAAACGGTGATTTCTGGTCTAGGTCAGACACTCCATAACTATTTATAATCCTGCAGGAAGTCATTACTCTTTTTTTTTTCAAGATGACTGATTTAAAAAAAATAATAAAAACTAATTATGGCACTTCATAGCAACAGGATTTTAAAAGGTGGTTTGGGGACAGAGTGACCTGGTAAATAATTATTTTTCTCTCGTACCCAGCTCTCTAGCCACAGGAAAGCCTTTATCACTGTCTCCCTGATGAGTGGCTTTTAGGAATTAACTGGGAGTCAGAGAATTGGGAAGCGGGAAGGAGATGTGATTTGCATCAAAGGACAAGGTTTTTAGAGTATTAATAAATGTAAATGTGTCCTCCGAGGACAGGCAGTATGTCTGCAGAGCACTGGATGATATTTAGAAAAAGTCTGCAAAGAGTTTCTGAAATGTGAGGTAGAGACTATTGGTGGTTTGGTATCAGGTTGAAATTGATAAGATTTCACCACAGTAAAAACAGGTAAATACCATCAAGAGGTTTCCAATTGTTCGAGGAAGATAAGAATTAGGTACAAACCATTATAAAGACAATCATACAGTAATTAAAAGTATGGATCTTCTACTTCTTAACTGTGTGACATTAGACAAGTTATTTAAAATTCCTGAGCTTCAGTTTTCTCCTCTGCAAAGTGGGGATAATTCCAGTACATTTCTCACAGTGTCATTTTGGACATTAAATGAAATAACATGTGTAAAGAGCCTTGGACAGACCCTGTACTTAGCATTTAAAACTTCCACGTCTATTATAGTAGCTCTGATTTTTGAGTGCCTAAATGACTTTCCCTCCTAACAATAGCTAGGGAGCGTCATTCCCAATTTCTAATTTTGGAATCTGAGGCTCGGAAAAATAAAATAACTCATGTTGCCTCTTGGATGACAATTGTTGCAAAGGAGCAGAGAAAGGGACAGGAATCGGAAATGTATGGGGCCTATTTACAGTTGTGGCTGCTCGTTTCCAACATGGCCTCCCAGTGAACAGTGACATCTGTGCCCTTGTGGAGGCCTCTCACACAGTGACAGGGCTGGCCCTGCAATAGATGTGGCAGAAGCAATGCTACATGATGTCAGAAGAAGGCTGAAGTTGTCTAGCAGCTTTCACTTGGCTTTTTAGGGATGCCTGCTCTTCAGATGCCTCATCTTGGCTCTCAGGGGCCATGCTGAGCGAAGCCCAAAGCTGCAAAATGGCCACTGCCCCAGCCGAGCGCCAACTGATACCTTGTGTGCGTCATCTTGGACTTCTATCCGGGTCAAGCCTCAAGGTGACTTCAGCCCAGCAGCCATTTGACTACAACTGTTTTTTTATTTTGACATATTTTATTCAAATACCAGTCTAATCACACATGGTTCAAGAACATCCAAATAATAAACCAAATAGAAACAGATGTTGAAGATTGGTCTTCTGACATAACAGCCAGTGATGCCACGCTTGCCTACGATCTCGCCGACATAACCACATCCACACCTCGGTGGCCGCCAAGCCACTTGGCAGAGCTTCCTTAACTGTGAGCTGTTCGAAGCTGCCAGTTTGAGCACTGACTATTTTTCCAAGTTCTGAATAGCTGTAGAGATACAGGCTATTTGTAGCTGGTAGAGGTACAAGCTCGACCATCATGCCAAAACGTGGCCAAATGAGGCTTTTAGTAAGTCACAGCAGTGTTTACCAGTGCCGGGGCCTTCTCCACAAGGTTACGGACAAACTGAGCTATGGTTCTAGGATGGAAAGTCTACAAGGACTTTTGAGAAACCCACATAGGAACTTCCCAGGTGAGGGGTCCCTTTCACTCAGTACGTAGAAAGATGTAAGGGAATCCTTCTGTCAATGATAAGAAATAACTAGATAATCTAAAACATCGTAACTTTTCTGGGGCTCATCAGAGCTAAAGTTACAAATCAACTAAGTGAACTTAATTCCAGGAAAAGACGGGACACATGAACCTGTGACAGAGCATGGGAGACAGAGGCGGCCTTCACAAAAGTAGAAGGCAGGGAGGGACCCACAGGGTTCAATTATATCGATGATATATTATTTCATAAATAGGATATTTTTTGACAGAGTTGTTTGTCACATAATTCTTCATTCATTTCTATATGCCTAAACTACTGCATAATTTTAAAGGGGATTGGACTGAGAAGGAGATGACCTATTTTATAGACAGAACTGATCACAGCTCTGTGACCTTGGGGACTAGCCCCCATTGTGGTCCCTGCCTCCTCTTTCTGGTTGTGGCTGCCGACTGCTTGCCGCAGAAATCATGACAACGACAGTGAGTGCACTAGTGCTTCAGAGAATTTCACTGGATGGAGCAGGAAGGCATCTGAGACAGGGAGGCCAGGGCACCCAAGGACAGGCGAGGGCTTTGCCACACCCACAGCTGGCAGGCCAGCAAAGTCCCAAATACCTCCTGCCCGCCCCGTTCGCTGGTTAATGTGCACAGCTTTAAACAAGTCACGGAGCTCTCTCCATGCCTGAGCACAGACACTCTCAGCACACACACACGCACGCACACACGCATGCGCTTTACCTACACATGCCGCGCTGCGCGCCGCGCACATGCATCGCCCCACACACATGCACGTACACATGCCTGCCTTGCTCGCCTTTACCTGCCGCACACCTTTTACCTGCACGCTGCATGCGCGCACCATACACACCTGTGGTGAGGAAGCGCCAGTGCCTGTGGCCGCTGACCTGCTGACTCGTGTTGCTGGCCGGGGTAGCAGTTGGCCTGCAACTCCCCCAGGTCTCGCCAGATCTCCTCCTTCAGCATCTCCGAGTCCTGGGACAAGAACATGTACAGCTCTGTGACAAAGAGCGCCAGCTTCTCCTGGGGGTCACCCGCATCATCCATGTTAGAGGCATCAAGGAAAGATGCAAGTTCTGACTTGTCCTTGTGGGTTCCAAACTGTCCTCGCTCTTCCCCACTTCGCATTCACCTTTCCTTCCCAGCTGCTGGCCGTCTGACCTTGAGGATCTTCAGGCCCAGCACCGGAAGTGGCAGTAACTTCTTCGCCACCTCCTGCTGCTGTGTAAGGTCAGGCCGAAAAAAGAAGGGTCCGTGTGAGCTCAGCCTGAAAGGTTTAGATTTTTAAATCATCCACATGCTAACCACTTCTACTGTTACTTTCCAAACATCACTCACCCATGCCTATGAGGCAGACTTGGGGCCATTTTTCCATGTTATTTCCATCTCTGTTCATACCAACCCCTACGATATATTCCTGTGCCAGTCCTGGGTAACCTTTTTTTTTTCAATCTGTTTGATGCCCATAGCTTTATGATTGATAAACACCAGCCAAGCTCATAAAACCCACTAGAAAAAAAAGGGTAAAGTTTGAAGCAACTGTATTCATATAGCTTAGTACAATCATAAGAATGCTATTTGAGCTTTAGAATTACAATCGAGGGTGAATCTTGGCTCTACACTTTCTAGTTATCAGGCTTTAGCCAAGTTTCTTAACTTTCCTGAGCCTCAGTTTTCTCATTTATAAAATGGGAGAATAATCCCTTGATTATCGGGTATCTGTGAAGATAAAATAACAAAATGTATATAAAGTACTTACTATAGTGTGTTTTAAGTCCTCAGTAGTATACCAAATATGTGTATGTGTACACGTGTGTGCGCGCACGCACACACACACACACACACACACACAGCAGCCTGTCTCTCCATTAGGACTACTCGTGCGCGGGGAGGGGATGGGTCCATTATTTCAATCACTGTGTCTTATCTCCAGTAACTGGGATGTTTATTATACAATGAATAAGTGGATGGATGGATGGATGGATAGATGGCAATTTTTGTTTTGCTAAGTGTCTCTAGAATAGAATGGCCTGAAAATTCATGAATTTGAAACAGAAGTTAAGTCAAGGACATACTTGCAGAGAAATCACTCAAAACGACTGCAGCATCAGGCTCTGCCAGGTTTTTGTCCTTGGTTCCCCAGGGTTTGTTCTTCAAGCACCGCACTGTCCCATGTTTTTTCCACACGCTTTTATAGCCTTCAAATCCCTTTCATGCACACGACGTCATTCGATCTTTGCAATAGCCCATTACGGCAGGAAACGTGAATGTTAGTGTCTCCATCTTACAGTCAAGGGAAGAACATTAAGAGAGGCTGGGCAGCCTGCTCTGATAGCTAACCAAGGGCTGGTTCCATCGTGAGCCACAGCCTGATCGGCGTCACTGAGCAGAGATGCAAAGAAGAACCACAGTAGCCATGAAAAAAACACTGCTTTTCTATTATTGTAAAATTATGGAGACTGTATCCTAGTCTTGTGTAACAAGCAAGAGGCTACCGGGGGGAGCCAGGGTTGTAATTGTGGGTCTGCTTTTATTGGCTGCCATTTGGCATGGAGAAGGGGAAATGCGCAGACTGCAACCAAATAGATCTGAGTTTGAAGCCCAACCCTACCACTGACTATCTGTATAACGTTAGGCAAGTTACTTAATCTCTTGGAGTCACATTTTTTTCAACCTACAAAATTGGGATAATATCCAACTCTGAAGCTTAACTGAGGTGACCTAGCAAAGTACTTGGAATCTCATAGAGGTTCAGTGATAACCCTCCAGCCTCCGTTCTCTACCCATTTCCTCCACAGTGGAATGAAGAGAAACGGTCCAGCATAACGGTTAAGAGCATGGACTTTGGAGCCAGCTTGTCTGGGTTTAAATTCTAGCTCTGCCATTTATTGACTGTGTGACCTTGAGCAAATTACTTAACCTCTCTGTGCTTCAGTTTATTCTTCTATAAAATGGAAATAATAATAGGACTTACTTCACAGAGTTGTTAGGAAGATGAAACAAGTCGACATTTGTAAAGCATTTAGAAGTCCTATTGGCATATATAAGCATTACACATTTTCTTTCTTTCTTTCTTTCTTTTTTTTTTTTTTTAACTCTTGCAATTCGAACCTTTACTTAGTGTCCATGAAATTGAACCCTTACAATTTCATGGACACTAAGTAAAATTCAGGCATCACTCATTCAGTAAACATTTGTTGTGCGCCTACTGTGTGCTGGGCAGGCATTTTGCTAAGTTCTCAGAAGGACTGCCCTGAGTCCAGAAGTCTGGTAAAGAGGTGCCCAGAGGGGCAAAAAGTGGTGATCCGAGGACCAGGCCCAGCTCATCAGATTCAGTGTGCACTGGCATGCAAAGGGAGACGATATGAGTGCATAACGAGAGATAAATCAATTTACTATAGGCTGGATCACCCTCGTTCTACACCATAGCTCACTACCCCACCCACCCCAAATTCTAGAAATTAATGATCCAAGAAAGTGGTAACAGGGGCTGTGTGGAGCGCCAGGGAGAAAGAAACGGCAAACTTTGTGATCATTCTAGCTTCTCTACGTGAGACACCGGCTCTGTAAGCAATTCATTCTGCAGAATTTGGCAAGAATAAATCCAAGTGAGAAAATGTAGGAAGATGGAGAAAAACTCAGGATCTTAACGAGTTTCACTGCCCTGGTCACTATGATATCAGCATGCATCTAAGTCCATGCAGGCTGCTATAACAAAATACCACAGACTGGGGGGCTTCAAAACAACAGAAATTTATTTCTCACCACTTTGGAGGCCGGAAGTCTGAAGTCAGAGTGCCAGCATGGTCAGGTGAGGTGCCCTCTTCTGGGAGGTAGATTTTTTTCTGTGTCCTCATTTGGTGGAAGAAGCTAGGAAGCTACCTGAGGTCCCTTTTATGAGGACAATAATCCCAATTATGAGGGCTCTGCCCAATCACCTCCAAAAGGCTCCCCCTCATAATGTCATCATGTTGGGTGTTAAGATTCCAACACATGAATTTGGGGAGCACACAAACATTCAGGCCATAGCACCACGTTTACTGCCCTCAGCACTTAACACAATGTGAAATTATTTGTCTACTAATTAAGGTGTGACTTTCCCCGTAAGAATATAAGCTCCACGAAAGTAGGAACTTTACCTGACTTCTTCCCCATCGTACCCCTCCTCTAGAACAGTACATAACAGGCACTTGATAGATGTTTGCAGAATGAATAAATGAATGAGTGAAAAATATGTCATCGGTTTGAGACATGGGGACAGCCCTCGAACACTCATTTGTAGAGTCCATTACTAGTCAAAAAAAAAACTTAACCAACTTCTAGTAGTCTAATATTTTATAGTGTTCATAGCACTAAGCATGCATTTCCTGAATTAATCTTGACAGTAAAACAAGATAATTATTATTTCCATTTTATAGGTAAGAAAACGGAGCCTCAGAAACATTCAATGATATCCTCAAGATCATACCACTAATAAGTAACAGAACTAGAATGCAAATACCCAAGTTCAAGTTCAGTGTTTATTCTATACCTGAAGAACACTTTAAAAACGAAAAGCACTTACTTCTTTGTAGATCTTTTTCTAATTTATGTGTCCACATTCCCTAAGATAGGGCCCAAAGTAATCTCTTTACTCTGGAAAAAAGTATGACCCAGTGGACAGAGCTTGGGCTGGAGTCTAGTCCGGAGCTGCAGGAACCAGTTATATAACTTTGGATACGCCTTAACACCTCTCGGCAAGCCTCCATTTCTTCTCTCAAGTGGATGTAATAACACCTGACTTGTCTGCCTCACAGTGCACCATGAGACTTCAATTAAAAAAAAAAAAAAATGGTATTAAGATATAAGCTTAACATTACAACAGAATGCCAGGATTCTTCTGTCTTAGCCTCTCTGATTGGAGAGCTGATCATAAAGGAGTGCCAAATCCCCCCACCTTCACCTTATTTCGATCTTATTCCTGTAACTTTACTTTGCCTGTATCTGACCCTCCTTTCAGAGCCCAGATCTAGGATTAGCTAGTGGTGGTGGAAACTGTGACTATACGAAAACCCATTGAATTTTAATCTTCAAATATGGTATATAGATTATCTTTTTTTTTTTTAATAAAAAGAGGCAATTGTTAGTCCTAGAAAGAGGCACAAAGACCTACCTAAGATTGTAGCCAAGGTAATATGGAGAAGACAAATTAATTGTAGGAGATTTTGAGGAAGAGGAAGAAGCCAAATATGATTACGGTTTTAGGCCTGAAAATGAGGGAGGATGGTGTTGATTTTAACAAAAAGAAGGGTGAGCAAGTCTGGGAGGGACAATGATCAACTCAGTGTACAGTACGTTGAGTTTGAGATTTCAGTGGGACACGCAGGTGCATCCGTGTATCAGGAATCTGGAAAATCACGCCTGAATTTATGAGAATGGTGAGGACTTGGGAACTATCTACATGAAAAGCCGTGGTTAAAGATCAGAGATTGCTGAGTTTCCTCAAGATTTAAAAAAAAAAGAAGGAAGAGCCCACAAAGATTTTATACCTCCAAAATTCCAAGTCTTCTCTGAATTGGTGGGCTCCAATCCTTGTCAATTCATGAGTTCTTTGTGTATAGTTGATCTGGTTATATCTGGAGCGTGGCTTCCTCCATTTTTTAAAAGGACTTACTTCCATCGTTCATCCTAATTTATAGAGTAAGGAGCTTACTACGCATTCTACATGAAATGGATGGCAGTATACTTCTAACTAAATTGCAAATATGGATTTCTGTGCCTCATATTCTATGTGAGAAGCAGAGGGAATTTAGGTACAGAAATTGACTACAGTTATACTATGTGTATTTCTGGGAAAACATTTGGTGTGGTTTTTCTGAAGCAGGATCATAAATATATATACATATATATATATATACACATATATATATAAAATAGCTGTATTATATATATTTATATATAAATATATATTTATATATACAAATACACATAGTATAACTGTAGTCAATTTCAATTTATATAAATAATACAGCTATTTTTAAAAAGCCCTGCCTGATCACTCCAATACCTACATCTCCTGTGTGTCTATTTATAGTATCTATTTTTCCTCTTAGGATTTTGGACATTTGGTTTTTTGTTTTTTGGGTTTTTTTTGCATGCCTTGTAATTTTTAATTGGATGCCTGACACCGTGGATCAGAACTTGCAGAGTCTCTGGATACTGTCGTCTTTCTCCAAGTAGGGTTAAAGTTTTCTTTTCTTCCAAGCAGATGAAGGACCAGTAAATCACACTGAACCCATCCAGGTTTAGTTTTAGGCTTTGTTACTGAGCTACTTTGACTTTTCCCTTACTCCTAGGGTATAGTCTTGACTCTCAGGGATTACTTTTGGGTGTAACCCCTATACTTATGACTCAGGCCTCTTGGGGCATTAACTGAAATCTCAGTGTGTTTACCAAGGCCCCTCTGCTTTGGCAGGACTTTAACTCCATCCTCAATCTCAGCACTGTTCAGTGGCTAAAATCTCTGCTCAGCACTCTTGCCTCCCTGCTGCTACATCCTTCTGGGTATCTAGAAATCTCACTTTGCACATGTGCAACTTAGGAGTCATCCAGTGACTTCAAGGAATTTGTCTGCATATTTGGAGGCTCGCTTATCAGTGGTCCCCTCCTTTCTGGTGGCCCCAAATGCTGAGGAGACCTCTGTGTACTCAGCAAGGTGAGGTAGGCTCTATTCCCCTCGATGAGAATGAGAAGGAGCCTCAGGTAATAACCTGAGGTGAATGGGGAATGCATTTGATTTGATTTGCTGCCCTGCAAGGAACATACTGCCTTTGCTTCCTGACTGTGTTGGTTACTACCCAGTGCTTTTAAATGCATTTGAAATATTTTGCCTATGTTTCGTTTTCGTTAGTGATCAGGTTAAGGTAACATGTTACTCCACCAAAATTATAAATCTTTGTTAAGACAATAAAAATATAAATAAGGGAACCTATTTTGGAGGAGGAGGGCAGAGAGGAAGCAATCAGAGATAGAAGGAAATGAGAAAGAGGAGGAAAACCAGAATTTGGCAGTCTTACAAAGGCCAGTGCCATGGAGTTGGCATTATCAGAAAGAAAAAAAAAAAAGCCATGAAAAGGAGGTTAAAATAAGAACAGTATCCTGATAAGGAGCAGAAGGTCATGGGCATGTAGCATTTACTGATTGTCCAATGTGTTTATCTTCACCAAATGGCAAGCTTTGGGGGTAGGTGACAAGTTTTGCAATTGCATGTATCTTCACAGAACAGTTCTGAACACTCAGCATATAGTTGGTCATAAATTATATGATAAGGAAAAGTTCCAAATATTTGAACGGTCTGTGTTTGAGAGAGGCAGGTGTAGAGCTGATAGAGAGGTCTAGTTCAGCATGTCCTTAGCTGAAGGGTTGGGATATATGAATTTAGCAGAGCCCCCCCTCCCCGTACCCCCGGCCAGACTATTTATACCCACCAGCAAATGTGCCAGGTGCATAGCATTCAGTTCATGACTCAGGAAGAGAGAAAATGAATTTAATTTCAAGGATCCCAACTCACATGTGCAGAAAAGAAGTCTGGCTTGTGCCTTTCCATAGCTATGCAAGCAACAGCTGTAAGTTAAACAGATGTCTGTGAGCACAGAGCTCAGATAACCAGGTTTAGGGTCTATAAGATAGATAATTCCCTCTGCCTCATCTGTCAAAATATTTTGCCTTTGCATTTGGTGGCAAGAATATCAGTGTGTCCACATCAACCAGTTTGACAACTGGAAATTCCAAGTGTTGCAGGCGAACATCCTTTTGGTTTCTCTACTTGGTTACCCGACTTCACCTCACCTCACCCCCATTCCGTGTGGAAAGATGCTCGTTTTCACAGCCGTCTCCCTTCCTGTAAGTACCCAGTCAGTTTCCAGGTTGTACAGATAAATCTATACAGTAGTCTAACCCCAAGGAGCTTTTCACGGACCAACAAAGTCACAGGCAAGTGGAGCTAGAAGTGGCCCCGTGGGACCACCTGACACAACAAAGGCAATGTAGGTTAGTGGTGACGTGTGTCGGCTGCTGGAGCTGGACTGCCTGAGTTCAAATCCTAGCTTGGCCACTTTTTACCTTTGTGACCTTGAGTAAACAGTGTCATCTCTCTGTGTTTCAGTTCCCTCTTAGGAAAAATAGGGACGATAAGAACACTTTCCTTGTAGAGCTGTTGTGAGGATAATACAGCGCCTGGCTACCCCTCTGACAGCTCGAGAAAGCTCATCCTAAACCGTACAACACTCTGTAAATGCGCAGAATGATTACCCTGTCTCTCTTACCAGTGGACTATTATTAGCTAATCCTTACTGGTGTGGATTTTAGGAGACAGAGCTGTTGGACTGCTCAGCATTGAGCAAGTCAGCATTTGCACTGTGCTAGGTCCGACGTCCCTCCATGCGGCAAGGAGGGTGCTACTGGCCCAGAGACGAGGAACAGCTCTTCTCAGGAGCAGCCAGGATGAGAAGGGCTCTGGTTGGGGTGCCAGGCAGTCAGAAATAGGAGAGGGATGGAGACAGACACTCTGAGAAAAGTCATCGCCAGCCCACACTGCAGGAGAGAAGCAGTTGCCACCTTCATCTTCCCACCTCGTTCGTATACAGTGGATGGATGATGACCACAGAGAGAATGCTTCTGAGGATACAATACATCTGCATTAGACTGATTAAAACTTGCTTCCTGTCAGCTTAACAAGAATGATATTAGAGTGTTGAAGAAGCAAATGCAGAGAGGGCTTTGGAGTCTGACACACCAATGTCCCAAGCCTGGCTCTGCAACTTACCAGATCTGTGACCTTGGGAAAGTTGTTTAGCTTCTCTGGTTCTGTTACCTTGTCATAAATGGAGATAATAATCTTTGCCCCACAGGGCTACTGCTGAGTGTCAGAAGGGATGGCATATGTGAAATGCTGTGCGCATACTGTGCCAGGCTCAGAAGCAGCAAACAAGACAATGACCATAAGTCTCCTTCTTCGCTTCTCAAGTGAGTCATTATGCTTAAGTGTACATAGGTAGAGCCTTCAACCCTCGTTTGCCTACCCACCCCCTGCAATCTCACACGTCTCCGGAATCCCTAGAATTGAACTCTAATTGCTCAAAACATGACAGAACTCCTGGGTGTCTCATTCTATAAGGTTTATAGTTCTTATGGCTGTCCTTGCCATAACTTCATAATTTTGAATTTACTGATCTAGCTACAAAAACGATGTTCATTACTTTAAAACATATAGACCTAGATATGCTGTCACCAGGTAGCAGTCAATACTTTACCTAGAGCTATTTCAATAATTTCCTAAATTTAGAACCCCGTGAAAGGCTTTTTTTTTTTTTTAAACCAGAGTGACCATGTTGTGTGTTTATTTTCATCAAAGTCCCCTAATCAGCTGGGTACACGAACCACTGATATTTGTATTATCACTGCATAATCTAGTATTTGGCACAGACAGTGCTCAGAAAATCTTTTTTAAGTGAGCTCTGAATTTAGCTATTCTTTTTATTTAAACCATCTAATTTTTTTAAAAAAATCAAATTCAATACTACTCTGCACAGCGGTTTACTATGACTCAGGGTAAATGGTTTTGTGTCCTTTACACACCCCAAAATAAAGTTTCTGTTCACATGAACATCTCGCTAATAAAAGATGCTCACTGAAAGGTCAAAAGATCCCAGCTATTTCCAAAGTGTATTCCACCTATTTTTCTTACATATTGCAATACAGTCTTTCATGGAATCTCACCATCTAATGATTAAAAACAAAAATAACAACATCATTGCTGTTACCATTTGTTGAACGCTTACCATGTGCCTGTGTCAAGCGCTCCATGTGTACTACCTGAATCCTTGTGGCGGCTTCATTACAGGGTCAAGGAGAGGGCAAGTTGGATGTGTTTGGATGCCCGATGTGGCAGCTGCCCAAGGTCACCTGGCTAGCAAGCCAAATTTAAAAGCCAGAAGCTTAGACTCCAAACCCAGGACTGTTCCCTGTGGCACTTAAACACCTCCCTGCCTGGCAGTTTGCGCCTCCCAGAACAACGCCACAGACTTCACGTCACACCCGCTTTTCCCTTCTGTGCACTTTCTGCTTCAGCCAGAGAACCTAACTGTTTAATACGCATGCTCTGCACTTCGCAAAGCCTGCCAAGGCTTAGGAGACACCTGCTTCTTGGAATCCCATCACCCTTCAAGGCCCAGGTCAAACATTGTGTCTTCCAGAAAGCTTTTCCTGATCCCCTCTGTCCACCATCATAACATACACACAACGGGAGTCCTGTCTCCCCTCTCTGACCTGGCACAGCATTTTCTCGGCACTGTTCCTGTGCCACTTTACACCTCACTCTGGTATTTCTGCTTTGTGTACAGAGGTCTCAATTCTATCTCTACTGGACGCTGCTCACTGGGAGGCGGAATCCATGTGGGACGCAGACCTGAATCCACACAGCGCCCAGCACAGGAGATGGTAGACGGAAGCCCCTCCCATTGCAGCCACATGACTGGAGTGGTTTTGTCTGACAAGATAAGTCACACAGATTCCCCTCCTTACCATCTGGCTTCTCTCACACCCCCCCGACTTAACTGATTTCATGGGATTTTGTGGAACTTACTAGTGAAGCATAAAATGGAGCCACATGCTGCTGGGAGCCACCCAATTAATCAAAGGGCTAGAGAAAAACAAAAATGCTGGATAAGATCAAAATAAATAATTGCCAAATTAGTCTCCATCTGTGTCTTGTTGTCAACAAACAGAGCCCGCTCTTCCTGCCTGCTCAGACTGCACGACGAGGTTTCGACCAGAAAGCAAGAGTCAGGAACTGAGAGTTTCAGAGATAGGCCAAGCCCCTAAATTTTCTTGGGGGAAATTCCGCTGACTCCACTGGCATTTATTAGGCAGTTACTACACATCAGACAGTCTGACGGGCCCTGGAGATACAGTGGCGACAAAGCATGTCTGTCCAAGAGCTGGACAGGTGAGTAGGCTCATAAAGAGATAGGGAAGAGAAAGATGGGTAACTCAGCCTTGGTTGTGTGGCCGGGGAAAATCCTGTCACTGCTTTCAGTCCCGTGTCTTCATCTATGAGGTGGGGATGATACCCAGGCGGCTAAGAATTGTCAACTGTAATTTAAAAAAAAAAAAAAAGTTTTTTAAATTTGCACGAAGGTGCGGCTCACGCTCTGTGCCTCATCCCTGCTCTTTCCCTTCTACCTCTGCCTTGGAGCCCATTTTCACACGGAAAATGCTGGAGGGAGCACGGTACCCGAGTGTGGGGCGTGACGAAGGCATTTCTTTTCACCTGTTTTTCTACTTGCTTATTTTACTATATTCATATTACTTTTTAATTAATCATGGTTTATAAAATATCCTTCAGACATTTATTTTTTACCCACTTTTAAAAATTAATTTTAAGCCAAGTTGAGGATGACTGTATCCTAAAATTTTGTCTTCAAATCCTTTATGTCTAGTGGTCTAATAAGAATTTCAGGAAACTTTATACCAGTTGATGTGTGTTTAGAGGAACATATAAATGCCGTGGAAAACTGAAATAGTTGCAAAGAATTAAATTTCCAGCTTGTCTCCAGCTTTATCTCTGTGAAAGCTGAAAAAGCTTATCGTCAGTGGTTGAAATTTACATATTGCTTTAATACTTGAGCATTTTTTTACAATCCCATGCAGAATAAATGTGTCATAATTAAAGTTCTTTATAGGTTTCCTATCATACTTTCCAATGAAAATAACTATAAAATTAATTTTAATTGGTTTTAAATTTCCTGTTATAATAAAGATTTGTGTCAAAAATTTTATTACAAATTCAATTATCATTATAGTTATTCATGGAATTAATCAACGTGATAAATACTTGGTAAACAAAAACAATGTTTTTTCTTCCAAGTAATTCATGTACTCATGAATTATTTATGGCTTGAAAGAGATAGGTTTATCAATTATAATTCTAGTTTTCATTTTATAGATTCAATCACTAAGAAAACTTATTTATAAAAATAACATGGGCTATAAAGAGCTGTGATGTGGGACTGCTGTTTAATTCTTTGAAGTCTTTGCAAGATTGTGACAAAGAAAAATCATTAGGTTGATTAGAATTTTCTTGAATTATTTTGAAAAGAAAAGAAAATCGGGAACCCACCCGATTTTAAAGGATTGGTTACCCAGTCATAACAAATGATCCCCCAAATCTCAGTGGCCTACAAGAAGGTTTATTTACCTCTCATGCTACATGTGTACATGGTTCTGCTCCAAGTTATCTTCCCTCCGGACTCGGGCTGCCAGAGCAGTCTCTAGTTGGAATACTGCCATTGTGGTAGAAGAAGGGAAAGAAAGGTGATAAATCACAGACTGGTTCTTATAATGCGCGCTCACATTTCTTTCACAGTTCGTCGGCCCCACTGCCATTCCTGAGAGCAACGGGGGCAGGGCTGTCCACTTCCAATGTGAGAGGTGCTCCAGCCAACGGCCCTGAATGGGGATTAATCGGAATCCAGGTCCACGCCATGCTTAAGATTTGGATGTTTATCCTAGGAGCAATGAAAAACCACTGAGGACCTTTTTCATTTTCAATAAATCACTCTGCTGTAGTGCAGAGAACAAGAGGTTGGCAATGAGCAACAGTGGATTTAGGGAGAAAAATTAGGAGGCCACTTTAGTTTATAAAAACAGGTAGTGCTTTAGACCGGAGTCATGGCAGTGGAAATGGAGAGAAATCAATAAATGTAAATGACAGAAGGATCTAGTGATGTGCAGAGAGAAGCATGGATGAGTGACACTGTGCCCCCGAAGGGCGGGTGGTGATGGTTATGCAAGAAACACAGCTGACCCGATCGCTCCTGTCTTACTGTTGCTGGCTTCAGTATTTTGAGAAGTCCAGCTGTTCTAGTCTCTGTTCATTCTTAGGTTCCCTATGTTCTCCTAATAAATATTCCCTTTTCCTTAAAAAAAGCAAGCAAGAGGTAAGTAAAGAAGGGAACAAATGATGAATGATGTGATGAGCTGCCGAGTGAACTGACAAATGAATGACACGGTGACCAGGGGAATTTATGTCCACAAATGTTCAGAGTGAAGGGAAATTAGACTCAACTAGAAGAAAAAGAAAGGCCTCCCCACTGGGCATGCCTCAGAGGAATCCCTCCCTCCCCTACTAATACATCAGCGGTCTCTATTCTTCCAGGCAGCCTGGACCAATTTCAGCTGCAACGCAGAAAGGAGCGGGTGGGCAGGAGAGGAAGAGGGGAGGGAGAGGGAGGCAGATGATGAATGGGCTTTGGGGAACAACCACATCATCCTTTCCCTGCCTCCATGTGGCCTTCCTACACTTCCTTTTCAGAATCCCAAACTTGACTTTCTGGGGCGGGAGGCCTAGGAATTCAGAAACACCCCAAAAGAGCTTTTCTGTAGCAGCAGTCATTTTGGGCAACCTCACAGGAACCTGGAGCCTGGAGTCCTCACAGGCACAGAAAGCTCCAGATCCTCCTCTGCCCCGAGCTGACTCACAGCGGTGGAGACATGTTCTAAGGCTGAACCACAGCATGTCAGAGCTGAGGGTTTCCAGGATCTCATTCACCCCAGTGCCTCCTATTGCAGGGGAGAAACCAGAAGCCCAGATAGGGAAGGAATTCCCTCGGGGCCACACAGTGAATGGCACAGTAGTACTGGAAGCTACCCTCCCTCCAGATGCTAGCTCAGACAAAACTCATTTCCTTTAGAAGTTTCCAGAGTGATGCCCACTTCTCAGAATGATTAACAGTCCTGCAAACTCATAGTAGCACCCAGTAGGTACACTCAGTGGATGTTTGTTGACTGAATAACTGAGAAGAGGACACAAAAAGCAGGCCTTGAAGCTGGGTGGACACCAAATTCTGTCTTCAAAAAAGAAGTCTTGCTTTTTTTTTTTTTTTTTTTTTTGGTGTAGCTGAAATGGGGCATGGGAAAGGAAAAGAAGCGGCGCCATGTTTTCTTTTTTGTAAATAGATGGCAAAAGGTGTGTGTGGGTAGAGGGATATGACGGTACATCCCAGGTAATTAATCCTGGGGCCTTAGCAGCAGGTTTTACCCCAACTCATCGAAGGCGTCCCAAGCCCTATCTCCCACAAGTTTCCTTTGAAGAGGGTGGTCCATGACCTCCAGCTAGCCGATCAACATAGTCCACCCTCATGGCCGAGAGGAGATTGGCTCAGGACTGGGCATGTGATGGATTCAAGTCAGTTGTTAAGCGCTAGCTGGAGTCCCTGGGGAAGAAGGTGGTAGCAGAAGCTGAGATGGAAAGAAAAAGAGGAAGAGGCTGAGGGGGAGTGAGGGGAATTAAGCCAGGAGGAAGGTTCTATTTCTGTTGGGTTGGAGGTTGGAGTGCTGGACAGGGGTATGATAACTGCTAGCTGTGTTGGTGGCCATCTTGCTTGCTCTCTCCTCAAAATGGAAAGTCCACCTGAACACACACCAGCACAGAGGCTAGAAATGTAAAAAGCCAGAGGTCAGGAGAGATGGTCTGCTGACCTCCTTGGAAACACCAGGTACAGCCTGCCTATGAGAAGCTCTCTGCATTTCAGACATCTTAGTTACATAAATTATTTCTTTTGGTTTTGATTGTTTGCTCTTTTAAGCCATTTGGGGTTTTCTGTCACTGGCTGTCAAAAAAATTGTGACTGTTCTTTGCAGCTGGCTAAATGGAGTGCCGTGGGAACTGCAACACTGTGGATTTAGGTCCGCTTCAAGGAAAGATCTCCAGATAACACTGCAAGACTCCAGTCTAACCTGGAGATCCAAATAAATTCCAGCAATATCTGTTGAGGGATGGCTACAGGCTAAACCAAATCAATCCTCGTGGGATTAACCCTGTTAAGGTGGCAACTCATGTCCCCATTGAGAAGACAAGACTGAGGCTCAGAGAAGGGAGTTAAGTGGGCCCAAGTGAGGAAGTGAGGAGACAGACTGCACACCCAGACTCTGCTCTTTGCGCTCCAAGAAGCCACAGGATGTAGTTTGACCACGTGACAAGGGCTAAGGCACCGAGCCTCATGCTGGGTGTGCCGTGGGTACCTAAGAGTTGGTAACTGCCATGTGACCATTAGGAGACTCACAGAAGCATTTTGCACTGAAGGGAGGAGGGGACCTTCCTTCAAAGGCACCACCATACCTTCCCAGCTCCCTCACACCCAGCATCCCTTTCTGTTGCTTTGCTTGGCAATTACAGAGTCACTGTCATGCGAGTGACCACCCAGGCAGTCCCCCACTCACAGGCTGGCATCTAGAGCTGTTGCAGGGGAAAAAGCCTTTGCCCCGTCCACTATACATGGTGACATCTCCTTTTGGGGGGCTTCAGGGGACCCTCCTTCCCACTTACACACCAGAGGTCTTTTCCAGAACGTGCAGAGAACCTCACCCCATTTGGACCAGGATTATATCCATCACTACCTGTTCCATGTTTCCCTTGAAACTCAGCTCATGTACTCCTTTCTCTGCACCATGGCCTCCTATGGCTGTCACAGGAGATTGAGCTGACAATAAATCAACAGCTCAACCCTTGAAGACACTGGTGATGCAAGATCTGAAGGACCTCACACTTCAAGATGAAGCGCCGCCAGGGTCCAGAAGCAATGCTTGGGCCAAAGTGATTTCTGATAGCTGGAGGCTTCTGACCAAGGAAGGGGCAGGTGGCCAGGTCGCTGAGCTTCCCTGAAGGCCCACTGTGTGCAGGCTCAGCAAAAAAGGCAGAGGCCTACCCCAAATATGCATAAGCCAGCCAGCCAGAGCACCATAGCTTATGACTTGCTTTCATGGGTGAAGGAAGAGGGAACAGGGGCAGAGACCTAAGTCTTCTGGGGGACTAATTAAGGACAGAGAATTGTGAACGGAGACTTGAAGCTTGGAGTAACAGAAAACCCTACTAAGAATGGCTTAAACTACAAAGGCGTCTAACATTTCATGTTGAAAGATGATGTGAGAGATGGGAGGCCCAGAGGTAGTCTGGTGGCCCAACAATGTCATCAGTGGCTCAGATGCCACCTACCCCTCTACTCCACCATTGACAGAATGTTGGTGTCACTTCCTCATGGTTTCACTATGGCTGCCTCCACTCCAGCCAACACATCTGCATAGTTAACACTCAAGACAGAAGCAAGGAGACATCTTCTTCCCTGCCTGTCTCTGCCTTTTCAGGAAGGAAAATCTATCACAGAAGCCCCCGTAGACTTTCTCTAATATCTTTTTGGCCAAATTGGGTCACCAGTTCTTGCCCCAAATAGTCAATAGCTGGGGTGAAAGTGGATGCCATAACTGGCTTGGGCCAACTGTGATCCCTTCAAATTGAGCTTCCACAGGAAAAAGGCAGTGTGAGCAACCAACACCATCCTGCCATAGAGGAGAGCTGGACAAGGTGACTGAGTCTTCAAGACCAAGGGAACAGAAATGCAAGAGGAGCAGAAATGCAAAGGTGCAGAGGTGCAGGAGACATCTTGGGTACTGGGGATTACCGGTGGTTCATTACTGCAGGAACACAATGCAGGGAAAGGTGGGCAAGGTCTCATATTACATTTTATTCCTGGAGCAGGGCAGGCCACAGGCAATGGGAACTACTGAGGGACACTGAGCACCTGCGTGAGTGCAAGAACGGATGGAAAGTCACAGGTGTGCAGAGGTCCCCTGCCTTTGAGGAACTGAGCAGAGCCATTCTATGACAGGCAACACTGTCACAGATGATGATAATTGACAGGAGAGAGGAAACGTGACCTTAATTAATGACCTTAATGACCGAATTTGCTAATGGCAGCTACCTGTTTCTGGATGTTAGAATGTGCACACACTCAGCCCAGTTCTTTAGACAGCTATGATGTCACATCTGGGACACCTGCACCTCACCTCTCCCACCTGCCCTGGGCCCGGCCTTCAGACCCACCCACAGCCAAGGGCATCCGAAACAACCTAGCACTTCATGTTGTAATTCACACAGGATGCCCTCACCTCTGAGTGTGAGGGTGACTGTGCCCCAGGTTTCAGAGGAGGAAACAGGCTGGAAGTAGGTAAGGAGCTCGCTGGTGAGTCCGGGTGAGATTTGAACCCACAGCTTGTCCCAGTCCACCATGCCACTTTGTCAGGGGTGGAGGGCCTCCTCCTAACTCCCAGCCTGGAAGTTTGCTGAACCTGACCTTCCTTCTGCCCCTGCGCCAACTCTCCATGTCCTGTGGTCAAACCCAAGAGGGACAGGGGAAGGCCCGACTCCTGCCATAGTCGGGAAACAAAGCTGCACTTTATTGTTCTAGTGTGGACGTAAGTGGTAGTTAACACAGGCCACAGGACCGGAAGTTCCCCTGGGTCTTTGTGCGAATGTTAGGTAATGTGAGTGTGGGAAGGTAGCACAATGTCTGCCTCTCTGCCCTGCAGCAGGGCTCACTGCCTTTTCCCGTCAGAATCACATTTGTTGCTGATGGAAGTTACTGTGATAATTTTCTCTCTCTCTCTCTTTTTTTTTTCCATTAGTTGTTCTGATAAAGTCCAAGTACTACATCACTGCACGCTTCTCAGACTGGAGGATGCACAGCCCCAATTCTGTGCAGAAAGGATGCAAAACAGAGTATCCAATACATCTTTCTGAAGCATCAAGTTTTTTACAAGATTTGGAAGAACCAAGTACTTTAATAAAAATCGTCACCCTCCCACCAACATGGAAGAAAAGAAGAGCAGGGGAGGGGAGAAGGGCCCCAGGAGAGACAGTCCAGTCTCTGAAGATTCACCCAGGGTGATTCGCTGCGGGTTGGGCAGCCTCTCCTCTTGTCCCTCAGGGGGCTCCAGGCCATCCCCTAAGCTCACCAGGTATTTTGGGTACGGTGCTTCTGACGGCCACGGAGATGCCAGGTCACCTCCTGATGCGAGTCCCATGCAGAAAACTCCCCGGCGGTTTGCACACCTCCATCGTATGCCGGACCCAGTCCCCTCGCCCAGGGGACGTTGCACACACGCTGTGTACTTCTTGCACTGCTGCCACCTGCAGCGGTTTGTGTCCAGCCTCTGGCCGATCTCCCCCTCCACGTGGTCAGGCTCCCTGGAGTTCAGCATCTTTGAGTTCGGCATTTAAAATGCAAGAAACTCAGCTTGACCTCCCCAGAGTCTTTGTAGCCTGGCCTTAGTCATCTGCAATTTAAACAGACTCTACCCTGTTCCGTTTGCCATGCCCTTACTGGATGGCCAAAGGCAGCGCTTTCTCAAAATTAAGTCCAGGAACCTCATCGCCACCTCCCGCCAGAGACGGCTGGTTCCCTCTGGGGTTTCACTGCTGCTGCTGCTGCTGCTGCTGCTGCCGCCGTGGATGGAGGGGAGATCCCCAGGGTCACACTGGGGGACTGGCAGCCTCTCTGGCCTTCTGTCCTGACTCTTGGTCCTCAGGCTGCCGATCTGCCCGCCCTGCAGAAGCTGGAGCAGTCTGACTGAGCCTCCTAGGCTGGGGAGGGACAGTGGCTCTCACGTCGGGTTCGGAAGAGCTTTCCCACGATGGCGCCACCTCCACTCTGTGTTTCTTGGTGCTCAGGATGAGGCGTGTGGCCTCACACTGTTGTACCTCTTGCTTTTTAATGAGTCCTCGACCTGGTCCCACTCAAATTCCAGGTTCATCATTTTCTTTGTCACCCAGGGTTCCATGTCCTCACGGGGCCACTCACTGTAAGGCCTGAGATCTTCCGCCCGGTTCTTGTTTAGTCATGAATTGCACATGATTTCTCTTAAACTTCCTCTGTTCCTGGGGTCAAGGGTCATGAATTTCTTTAATAACTTTCCCAGTTCAAAAGAAATGAAGAACAACACACGGCATTTCCTGCTCAGTACCTGCTGCCACAGCTCCCACAGTTTCTTTCCCATGAAAGGCAGGGTCCCAGTCATCGTCTTAGAAAGAACCGCCCCTAGGCTCCATATGTCTACTGGAGCACTGTCATATTTTTGGCCCGGAAAGAGTTCTCGGGCAGCATAACGGGCTGCCACAGAACGTGCTCAACTTACTCCCACTGAACTGAGTGCTGAGTCCAAAGTCCGCAATTTTTATGTTCATTTGCGCACCAAAAAGCACGTTTTGTGGCTTCAGGTCCTTGTGGACAATGCCTCTCTGGTAGCAGTCCTGCACAGCGGATACGAGCTGCTGGAAAGTGCCTCGGGCCTCAGTCTCGGTCACGCGGCTGTGGTCCTGCAGGTGATCGAACATGTCCCCTCTCCTACGGTGCTTCGTAACCAGGAATACTGTTTCCTTGGTGACAATCAACTTGAATAATTTGACTATCTTTGTGTGAGTCAAGCCTTCATGCACTGATTCCTTGGTTCTGTGATTCTGTGGTTCCTTGTTCATACCACCCAAAACTCTTGGAATTTTCTGAACAATAAGAGCTGTGCCCTGTGAGGCGGACTTTGTTCTCTGCATCAAAGTGCTGCTTTGGCCTCTGGCTTCTGGTTGAGTTGGATCAATAGAGATGTGAAGTGTTTATTCCCTAACTCTTTGTTGGGTGGCCGTGGGTTGATTTGGTCCCAAAGGAGGCCTGTCAGGGCATCTTCTCCACTCACCTCCCTCTCTCTGGGTTCCGGTAACTGCTTCCTTCCCTTGCACATCAGGCCTACAAGTAGTAACAGCTCCTGGTGAGTTCTCAGCCGGAGCCGCTGTGCTATCCTTTTGTTGGTCTTCGTAAGCCCTACCCTAAATTCAGAAACAACTAATTAATTAAATGCTCCTCAAAATATCCAGTAGGAACTTGCCATTAGTTCCCTTCCAGGATCCTGACTTAGAAAGAATCCAACAAATAAATGTTTGCAGAATGAATTATTTGATTAATGGACTCAAATAAAACTATCCTATTTATATATCTATGTATCATTATAATCCATACCAGAGATTCAAAACCTGTCTGATGACTAAAATTGTCTGGGGAACTTTTTAAACAAGCACTGTCAGGCATATCTCAAAAAAAATCTAGAGTTCGGTTTGGGAAATATCCATGTATGGCTTTACGGCTCTCGAGGTGAATCTGATGATCAAAATGGCATGAGAATCTCTGATCTAGATGGCTCCCTCAGAATCTCTGGCCATCCTGGCCTAGATTTGGAGGCTGTTAAAGACTTTCACCACCCACACTGCTCATGGTTGGTTCCCAGAATAACTGGGTTCAGGGGGAAAAAAAGAACTTGTCATCTATTTCTCTTCAGTGGAGAAGGAGGGAGAGGGGACGAGAAAGAATTTTCTCTTGTTATACATAGCTACTGGCTATTGAAGTGCTGAAAGGAAAAGATTACTTTAGCTGTTAGTTAAACTAACCTATCTAAAGAGCATCCATCTGCAGGGAACAGTGTAGCATAACCACTAAAAGCATGGTCTTGGGAATCTGCTCATTTCCAGCTCTACCAACTGTTTGTGGGCTAGGAGTACAGCATTTTTAAGCCCCATTTTCCTCATCTGTAATATTCATCTATTCAATCCTTTTTCAATCCATCAATCTATCCATCTACTCAACCTATGTATCTGCCCACACATACATACATCTACTTACCTTCCCATCTAACCATCCATCTATTCATTTATCCATCCATCCTTCCTTCCATCCATCCATCATCCATCCATCCATCCATCCATCCATCCATCCATCCAGATCATCCAGTTATGGTCTATAATGTCAAATAGTACCATTAGAATAGAATCCTTATGGTTCTTTACAGTCCGAAATTCTGTGATTCCATAAAAATTAATGGACAGGGGGCTAATCATATACAAAATGAACCACAGTCTCAGCAAGCCCTCTAAGAGCTCACATCCAATGGAGAAGGTCAAAAGATAAACACACATGTAAGTAGAGGAGAAGGCAGAAAGTGAAAAGAGCCTAAGGGAGGTATGAGCGGCAGCATGAAGGTGGGGCTGGTTGAGGGTCAAAAGTCCTGATCCACACAGAGGAAGGTGGCCCTGTTTATAAAATGTGTGGCAATCAGCACTCTGGGTTTGAGGGGCACCAAAAGCCAGACTCGACCTCCCCCAGTAGCCTATGCCACACTTCAAATTCCTGCCCTCTTCTGCACGAGGCATCTGTTTCTCAGTGGTCCCTATTAAAAGCATAGATTTCCTGGGAAACGCACCAATCAGTACCTACCTACAAGATTAGCAATCACACCATCTGTGATTTGGGGATCTTATTTTCTGAACCTGAAATCAAGACATGAGACATGTATACACGGAGACAAAAGGTTTATTTGGATCCTAAGCTGCCTTAGAAAATCTGCTTCATATAGATGCTGTAGCTATAGAATGGCTGAGCCTGAGAGATCAGAAATTCTGTTTGAGGGGAGACTGAGAAATCTGGTTTTCATCTCCATCTTGATGCATTGCTGGGCAAAGAGCATCCAGCAGAGAAGAAGAAAGGGCACCCAAACAGCAATAAGAAGGAACCAAAAGTCAAATGAGAGCAGCAAAAGAAAAGAAGAAACGGAAGTTAGCTACAAGGCTGAACAGTGCTCGGTGATCAGGGAGGAATTAGCTCTTTTTCTATCTTTCTCTTCCTTCCAATAACCCTCACTCCAGTGTTTGGGGTGGGGTGCATGCAAGCAGACACACGCACAAAGCTTATATGCCTGTTCTAGCTGCAAATTGGCCTGTACAGACTGCCCCAGAGGGCAGAGGGCAGCCTCTCTGGGGGCTGTCCCTATAAGATGTGCCCTGGGTCCTGGACTTCTTAGGAGCTTTGGTCAGTCTCCCAAGGGGAGGGCATCTGATGTTGGACCCAGGAGGTTTTCTGGACCTACGTCTTCCCGCCCTTATATATGCAGAAGTCACGCCCTTATATATGCAGAAGTTCAGACAACAGGAAGGACAGATACTCAGGACCCAGCTTCCTTTTTTCTGAGAAGCGTAGACTCTGCATCACAATAAAGGCTCTGTAACTCAGATTTTATATTGAGATAAGAAAGGTCACACTACAACAGTAATCTTTAACAAACATCACTTCTTTTTGAATATGTGCCAACCCCAGATGCCAGCCAACACATGGTAGGCCACTGAAAAGTGAGTTTGACTGGGAGAAGATCGATTCAGGTGCTTGGCGTGCGCTATCTCATCATGTTAGACTGAGGCTCCTGGAAGAGAAATGACCTGCCCAGGTCACTCAGCCAGCCAGCGCTGGACTCCGGAGACAGGGGTTCCCAGGGCCCTCAAACCTGAGCACTTGAAACTGACTCTATTCCTTGTGCTGTACTTTACATCCCTGGGACTACTTTTATAACTGGAAATTTGTACTTCTTAATCCCTTTTGCTTATAACATAATACCTATGTATGATATCAGATGAGTACTAGATTTATCGGGGTGATCACTTAGTAAGGTATATAAATGCCCAATCACTATGTTGTATACCTGAAACTCATAGTATTATAAGTCAACTATAACAGAAAAATAAATTTTAAAAAACATAAAGAAAAAAATATTAAAACCAAAAACCTCAGTACTCATCAGAATCTTCTGGAGGGCCTGTTAAACAGACTGCAGACCCCACCTCCAGAGGTTCTGATCCAGTAAGTCTGAGGTAGGGCTCAAGAATCTGCAGCTCTAACAAGTTCCCAGGTGAGGCTGATGTTGCTGATCTGGGGAAACCACAGTTTGAAAACACCTGCTTTTGACAACAGTATTGAGTACATAAACCTCAGCCATGAAAAATAGGGGTGGGGAGACCTTAAGAATAACTCTTAGGATGGAGGACCAAGGCTTCACTAACCTTCCAGAGGTGGTGACTTGGCCCCTGATGGAAGAAAAAATGGAAAGTAGTCTGGGAAAAAGTATAAACTGGCCCCACAATGCAGCTACCAGGAGGCCTTGGCCACCACTGAAGTGTGATTGCAATTTGTGGCCATTAATACAAGCTGGGCCTCAGGTGACCTCAGAAAAGCTCTTTCTCTGATGTGTATCCAGTTTCCTAGCAACCTAAACATTAAGGAACAGAGGTGAAAACAAAAGGTTCTAAGAGTTCATCCCCTGCTGGCTGCCCCCACCAGGTGCTGGAAGAGATTTCTGCAGAATTAAGAGTTTCTGCTGCCAGCATGAATAAAGCCTGTGATTCCAATCCACAGGCTAAACATAAACCCACAGGCCGATTACTGCAGCGCCCCAAAGCAATTAAAGCCAGACAGGAGCACGATGCAAACAATGCAGCGAAACTGTGAGCTGCTGGCAGAAAGATGCGCTCAGTGTGCAATAATCTGAAATAAAATCCACGTTTTAAAGCTTAAGGTTTTGAGGGTCAACCGAATGATAGAGATAGATGTCGAGAGATGTAGATAGATAGATGTAGATAGAGATAGAGGTAGATGATAGAGGCCTTGTTCATCCCTCTGGAGACCAAATCAAAGTTGTGAAGGAAACAAGGAGCAGCAGCAAGGAAAAATCACCTGGGATCTAGATGAACAAGCCATAAAACTAGGGAGAAATCCAAGAAAACTTCTGCAATGGCAGAAGGTAGGACGGGGCGAGGACCCAGGGCGACCCCGTCTACAGCGGCTGAGTGAGACAGGGGCAGCGCCAGCGAGCGACACCTCTTAAAGGGGCCACGTCCACAAGTGGATTTTCGCGGTGATGGACCTGCTCGCTCTGAGCACCAGTGCCCATTCGGCTGCATGCAGGAGGCACCAGGGACTTACAGGGAGACATTGTCAGAGTGAGGGCTTAAGCGAGACTCACTCTGTACAGAAGGGCCGGTGGTATCCATTGTTCCCTGTTGAGCCCTCCCCGCTTCCACTGCGTGAACACAGTGCCACCATAGCTGAGACATCATCAAAATGGATAACAGAGGTTGCTCTGCCCAGAGGATTCCCTGAAACCCCACCTTCCCCAACTCGGGCCCCACTCAGGCCATATCTGGGTATATCCTCAGCGAGTCAGGTGCTCCTTGCTGAGCCCTGCTTAGATTCACACTGGAGGCAGCTGGCTTGGGTTTTTGGTGTGGCCTTTTGAGGCAACCATAAGCACAACATCTGTGGATTGCTTGCTAAATCTTAACGGGTGGCCCCAGAGGGGCACAGGCTTGGGCTAAATTTGGCCTGCTGCTGAATCCCTCTCAGGACTATCCCATTGGACACCTACTTCACAAATCCACACTAATAAGACCAGGAGACTTAGGAGCTTTGCTTAGTACATAGAAACAGACACAGAAAGACAGCCATAATGGGAAGGCAAAGAAGCAGAAACCATATGAGAGAACAGAACAGAGATCCAGATATAACGGAGTCAAGTAATCTAACAGATGCAGAGTTCAAAACATGGTTATAAAAATACTCAATGAACTTTTAGTTAAATTCAGGGAGAACTTCAACAAAGAGATACAAAAACATAAAAATGGAAATTATAAAAGGGAACCAGTCTGAAATGAAGAACACATCTGAGATGAGAAGTATATTAAATGGAATAAACAAAGGAATAAACAGAGTGAATAAAGAAAAGAATCAAACGCCCTGTCTAGAGGATGGGAAAGCCAAGGACACTCAATCAGATGGCAAGAGATAAGATGCTAAGACTATAAAAATAATTTAAGGAGCATATGGGACACTATTAAGGGTCAAAATATCCATCTGATTGGCATAACTGAAGAACATCAAGATGTTGAACAGATGTTTGAAGAAATAATGATGGAAAACTTCCCTAACCTGGTGAAAGAAATAGATATAAAACCCCAGGAAGTTCAGAGAATTCCAAATATAAGGGATCCAAAGAGGCCCACGCCAAGACACATCATAATTAAAATGCCAAAGGTTAAATACTAAAAAAGAATATTAAAAGCAGCAAGAGAAAAGCAGATAGTTACTTATAAAGGAAAACCCACAAGACTGGCAGCTGATTTCTCAAAGGAAACTATGCAGGACAGAAGGGTTTGGCAAAAAATATTCAACAGGACGAAGACCCAGGATCTACAACCAAGAATAATTTATCCAGCAAAGCTCTCATTTAGAGTTGAAGGACAGATAAAGAGCTTCCCAGAAAAAATAAGCTAAAAGAATTTATCACATCAAACCAGTATTACAGGAAATGTTGGAAGGACTTCTTTAAGAAGAAAAAATGTGTATCAAAAACAGGAATAAAGAATGGTAAATACTATATTCCTATCAACAAGTACCTCAAATGGAAAAGAATTAAGTGCTCCAACTAAAAGATAGAGTGGATGAATGAAAAGGAAAATAAGACTCCTACATGTTGCCTTAAGAGACTCACTTCAGATTAAAAGACACACACAGATGAAAAGGAAAGGGATGGAAAAAGATATTGTTTTGATGGACCTAGAAGGTATTTAAGTCAGACAGAGAAAGATAAATACTATATAATAATTTCACTTATATGTGGAATCTAAGGAATAAAAAGAACAAACTAATCAAAAACAGACTCACAAATATAGTGGACAATTTGGTGACAGACAGAGGGGAGGAGGCTTGGGGGGCTGGGAGAATGGGGTGAAGGGTTAAAGAAGTACAAGTTAGTAGTTGATGGATGGTCACGGGGATGGGGAGCATGGCATAGGGAATGCAATTAGCATGAATATGTTGGCTAGACGGAGGGTCAAAGGAGGGAGGGAGCAATTGGGGGGATCATTATGCAAACTATATAGATGTTTAACCAATATACTGTATACTTGAAATTAATTAAAATAAATATTTTTTTTAAAAAAAGCTTAAGGCTTTGAGAAATGTCATGCATTTCTTAGAAGGCAATATCGTGAAGTGATTGCCACCTACCCAATTGCACGAACTGGACCCAAATGGCAAGAAATGCCATCCTAGTGAGCTTGCTTGTCCATCAGATGATGTTGGAAGCTGCGGATGTCTGGAAAGAAGGTGGGAGTGTGGGCTCTGGAGTCGACCCTGCATTCAAGTCTCAGCTCAGCCATTTATCACAGAGTGACCGTGGGCAAATCGCCTAATCCCCACATCCAAGCCAGCGGCAGATATCCTAAATCTGTCCACTTCTGTCATCTTCATTGCTACCCATCACACACAAGCCAGCATTATCTCTGGTCTGGATTACTACAATAACCTGCTAACCAGTCTCCCCACTTCCACAGTTGCCACCACACAGTTCAGTCAACAGCCAGAGTGATTTTTTTCTTTAATTATAGTAAAACACACGTAACATAAAATTTTCCACCTTAGCCATTTTTAAGTAGTGTTTAGTATTTTCACATTGTTGTGCAACCAATCTCTAGAACTTTTTCATCTTGCAAAACTATAACTCTGTGCTCATTAAAACAACTCCCCATTTCCCACTCTCCTCAGCCTTTAGCAACTACCTTTCTACTTCCTGTTTCTATGAGGTTGAATTAAGTACTTCATATAAGTGGAATCTTACAGTATTTTTCTTCTTGTGACTGGCTCATTTCACTGAGGATAATTATTCAAGGTCCATCCATGTTATAGCATAAGATTCTTCCATTTTAAGGCTGAATAATATTTCATTACATATGTGTGTGTGCATGTGTGTGTGTGTGTGTGTGTGTGTATTATATACACACACCACATTTTGTTTATCCATTCATCTGTCAATGGACATTTGGGTTGCTCCCACCTCTTGGCTATTGTGAATAATGCTGTGATGAACATGGGGTGTAAGAATATTTCTTCAATATTATTACCATGTTGCTGGGTTGTATGGTAATAATATTTTTAATTTTTTGAGGAAATGCTATACCGTTTTCTATGGTGGTGGCATCATTTTATAGTCCTACCAATAGTGCAGAGTGATCTTTGAAAGAGCTCAGCACTGTTAAAATTTTGAATTGGATAACCATTTGGGGTGTGTGTGTGTGTGTGTGTGTGTGTGTGTTTGGTGGGAGAGTGTTCTGTCTCATGCGATATAGGGTGTTTAGCACCATCTTGGTCTCTATCCACTAGATGCCAGTAACACCTTCTCTCCCACCAGTTGTGACAACCAAAATATTCTCCAGACATTGCCAGATGTTTCCTAGGGGACAAAATCGTCTCTGGTTAAGAACCACTGAATTGGTTCATAGATCTCCCCAGCTTAAATCCTTTTGAAATCTTCTCATTACACTTAGGATAAAGTCCAAACCCTCCCCTGGCCAACAAGACCCTCCCTGCCCACTTTTAGATCGTCTCTCTTCCATCTCCCAAGAGCACACTGGGCCTCACTGGTGACTCTCTTTGGTCCATTAGATACGATACAATTATTCCTGCCTTAGGGAATTTACTGTTCCCATAACCTGGTGTTTCCAGATCTCTGTCATTCACATCTCAACTCATATGTCACCTCCTCAGGGAGGCATTCCTTGACCACTCAATCCAAGCAGGCACTTTCCCAAATAACTCAATGACAGTGGTTTAAAGACTGAAATATATAAGTCACAGCATTTGTTTTAGAAAACAATGTTGGGGTTGCTTTCTTCGTTTCCTTTATCTCCACCTAAAACTATTCTGTTCATTTTTTTGGTTTGTTTATTTCTATGGAATAAAAACATAATTTACCAGCCCATTTGGGACATTTTGAAAGTGAGAGAGCATGCTAAAAGTCATGAACAGGCATTAATGACCCCAGACAAACCAGGGACATGTGGTAGCCCTAATTATCTGCCTCCTGGACTAGGACATGAGTTCCATGGGAGTGGGACTTGGTCCTTTTGTTCATAGTGTATCCTCAGCACCTACTACCTGACACACGGTAGGCTCTCAGTAAACATTGCTGACTGAACACCAAACCTTTCTGACCTCAGTTAATTGGATTACAAAAATGGGTGCGATAACTTTGACAGCCCAGAGACTGTTGTGAGGAACACACAGTACCGCAAATGCGCGATCAGATCCTGAACAGGATGCTTATTTACCGTCCGTGCTATTTCCATAGAAAAGTAAAGCTTTAGAACTAAAGAGGCCTTAGGTCCTGGGCATGGAATCCCAGAACGGGGGTGACGGTTGAGTTCAGTGCTTCTCAATCCTGGATGAACATGAGGATTTCCGATGAGGAATCAGGCTCGGGAAGGAGAACTGCCCACAGTTACACACTTTCCACAGCAGAAACCACGCTTGGCCCCAGGTCTCCTGGCTCCTAGTCTGTTCTCTGCCCACTCTCTCAAACGGCTTCTTGCCAGCAGGCGTAGCTTTCCATCCTTGGAAAGATCCCGAGGACGTTCTATGAGAGAACTTGGGCTTGCTAATGAGCCCCAGTCTTCATCTACAGGATCAATGCACCAAGTTCAAAGCCAGGTTAAGTTCCTTGTCAGATCACCCTGATCATCATGCCCACGTCAGAGCCATCAGCATGGGCACCATGACGGTCAGTCTCTATTTGCCTTTCCAGATTCACTCTTCTCTCTCAACACCTTCTCAATGCCCAAGGAAGGGGCCTTCAAACGTTGAGTCAGCCAGGCTCCTCTGGCTTTTAATTCGGTTCAGCCAATGGGTGGCACCAGCAGATCAGAAAACAAGAGGAGAGTTCAAAAATGAAGCTAACCTCTCGGATGCTAAGCAGGGTTGGGCCCGGTTAGTACTTGGATGGGAGACCACCTAGGAAGACCGGGCGCTATCGGCGTCAAAAAAAAAAAAAAAAATGAAGCTAACTTCCTTGGATTCTATGAGGATGACCGGAGCAGATGAACCCAACGCCTCTAGCTGACTGTTTCACATGGTCAGTACATAATAAGTATCCTTCCTTTCCAATGTACAGTAAGACATGGGCAAAAATCTGTCAAGTGCTTGAGGGAGAGAATGGAGATTAGCCTATATTTATAGCAAAGGACTGACACAAAAGAATCATTTAGTTAAACAAAACAAAACACAAAAATAAAGAATCGTTTCTCTTCTCTGTTCCCCATATTTGTTGTTCTTGTTAATTATTCCTTTCTTCTCTTGTATGGGGCCAACTTCCTTTTTCTTTTCCTAATCTGTTTATAAACAACATTGAGAACTTTTTACAGTCTCTTGTGGGGCTTTCGAAAGAATTTGTGTACTTAGAATAATGCTTTCCCCACTGTCCATAAAGTGATTTCGCAGGAGTTATGATCAAGAGCTGACTCCAGGGAGAAGCGATATGTTCCCAGCTTCCGAGCTTGTCCAGCAGTCTGGGTTAGCCTTTGAAATTGTGACGACCTCCTCTCAGAAGCACTTGGAGCTATCTCAGACAACCCGACTGGGGATTTGGACCTAGAGTCCACAATGCAACTTGGACAGCTACATGTTCCCAGTTTGAGCTGAGTGGAAGAATTTAACGAAGCCGTAGCAGTTAGTGGAGTAGAAAATGGGCAGGCTGGGCTGCCCCGGGGTACGCAGCTCACCACTGTTGTATATTGTTGGACACATCACTGAATCTCTTCATGCTTCAGTTTGCCCATGTGTAAAACTGGAGTCGTGACCATGTTCACTGCAAGCACCAGTGGTGGACAGGGCTCTGCCTTGGGTTTCTGGTCCTGAGAGGACCCTGAGGAAGGGAGGGGATTTGCGAGGATTGACAAGAATGACTGCCAAGTTCTTGGTATGTAGTAGGTGATCAATAAATAATAGTTATTATTACTTCATAGGTTTTGTGAGTGTTGAATGTCATTAATGTATAAGAATAACCAGTCGATGCTAGGCACATAGTAAAGGCTCAAAAAATGGTATAATACATTGGAAAGCAGATCTGAGAATATTTGTGAAGAAAGATGAAAAATAACGCACTCCACCCTGGGCTTGACCTGGATTATCCTGACACCTCTGTTGCCCTTGGACAATATCTTCTGGGGTCACCTTTCCATATTCAAAAAAGACAGCCGAGCCCCTGACAGACACAGCTCAAGAGTGATGGCAGTAAGACCTGTTATGAAAGTTAAACTTTTTATTAGTTAAAGAAAATGGGACACTACAGACATGTTTCAAACCTTATTTTAATTTTCAAGTTAGGTGAAAGATGGAGTGCAAATTTGAAAGCAAAATTTGTAGCCTTGATTTGCAGATTGTCATAGTTTTCCCGTAGGAGATGTTGCTTTCTGAGGGAGGCAAGAGGTTGGTGGCTTAGTCCCAGCCCTACTGTTAGCTATGACCTTGGGACTCTGGTTTCTCACCTTTCAAACAGGCAGGTTGGGCTAGAATTCTAAATGCCTGACTTTCGATTTTCCCCACACTCTGATATGGGTGGGCGGAGACCTGCTATTACTGACAATAAAGTCCCGAGTAAGTGAGGTGGGATGGGGTTGAGCCGCCCCCCACCACCACACCCGCTGGAGATCCATGGGAGGGACCCCACTGTCTACTGAAAGGCTCCCTCCACTGAGTATGGAGAAATCTGCAAAGCTGAGGGTGGGGCTGGTAGTATGTGGGTTGTGGTGACAGCAACTGGCTCTGAGGGAGTGGTCAGCTGGGGCAGATGCTGAATAGAGAGGTCAAATGAGGTGAGCATCGACTGATCAGAGTGATGTAGAGTCACTGGTAACCTTGAGAAGAACCCCTCTGGTGTAGGGGTCAGGGAGGAGGGATGAAAGCCTAACTGAAATGGATTTAAATGAGACTGGAACAAGAGGAATGAAAGATAATTAGACATACTTTAGAGTTTTGCTGTAGGTCTAGAAAACCATTGTTAGAAATAAAACAGAAGGGATATATAAGCACTTAGAACAGTGCTAGAACATGATAGCCAATATTATGATTCTTCATTTTCTCATTTGATCTTACTCACATTCCTGAGAGGCCCAGAGGTCAACCTTCATGAAATTCGAAATGAGAAAATTGATGCAGATAAATATGTTGACTTACTGAAGGTCTCACATATAATTCATTGGTTTATCCATTCACCCTACATGTCTGCTGGGATGAACAGGTCACTAAGAGCTGGGCTAAGAGCCAGGTCTCCTGGTCGACAAATCCATATCCCTTCCACTATATTAGGGGACAGTTCTTAAAATGTTTAAACTGATCTTTGCTATTAAATGTGTGAGTTACAAATCATCAAGGCAACTCAACTCCCTGACTCTTCAAAGAGCTGTCAATATAGTGACATTTACTTGATCTTCTCCATTTCTTTACATGTATAAATAGCATCTTCTACTAGAGGCCAGAAACGACCCATCATGCTATATTCCCGAGCTTCTGTGAACGGGGAACCAAATAGCCACAGGACTGATCTTCTTTCTCACAGACAACCACCATCAGCATCTCCATGCTATGCTTTTTGGGCTCTAGAAACTCATCAGAAGTTGGCCTCCAGAGGAAGGTTAATTAGTGACTCCAGCAGAAGGTTAATTAGTGACCATTCTTGGGTTCGTTTAGACACAAGAAAAGCCATCCTTTGGGAATGGGGCTGCAATTCTCAGCAACTCAGTCATACATCACTGTCAGACAGGCAGGATTTAATCAATTGCTCAGCATTGAAAAGGTTGAGCATTCGAATACCATCTATCTCTTTGAACTTTATTGCCAACGTTCCTTTTCTCAACCTCTTGAGTAACCTAATTTCTATGACCAAGGAAATTGAAAGCGGAATCAGAGAAGAGGCACCGATTAACCCTCCCGCCCACCACCACCATCACCATGATGCTGTCCGCAGGCAGAGATACACCTAAACTATTTCAAATGCAATCCTTGCTTTCTGAGACTAGGGAGCTTCAGAGCCTTCCTTGGGACCCATCTCCACCAGAGGCCCTTCTCCATCGTGGAAGCGAACAGCCAGAGATGAGGATGGTCTGCTTGGCTCCTGGCAAAGCTGAGACTCCAATCCCTAGGCCCTGCTTTCCAGAACTTTCTGCACTAGACCACAGCCCAGAGGTTATATGTGTGGGCTACAGAGTGCGCCAGGCTAGAGTACAAATTCTGGAGCTGACACCTACTTCCGTTTGACTTTAGGTCCTGGCTCTCAGTTAAAACCACCTCGAAGGGGTGTGCAGATACAAGAAGGTAATATGCACACAACCTCGTAGCATAGTTCAGGCCCTCGACTAATCAGTACAATAATTACTCATCGGTGTCATTGCTTTTACAAAGACGAGAAGGACCACAAAAAAAGGGGAATACGACAAACTCAGTTTAAACATACATCGCTGGTTAAACATGTCACCTAAGCTTAACTCTCCATGCCACTAGAGACGGCGTGTACGCGTATTCAGACACTGTCATGTGCAGGTCGTCTGTGACTGGTGCTATCTCAGGAGGACAGCTCTCTGGGGCCAGCGGCCTTGCAAACTCAATATGCGGTCTCTTACTCCGTGCAACGATCTGTTCCCTTGCCCTTTTCCCATTGTCCACCTTTGCTTTGATGGTCTCCGTGTGGAGGTATTCTTCTGCCTCGCAATGATATTTGCAAATTCCTCAGACTCCTGTCTGACCACATTCCTCCAGGTAAGTTTGACTTAGATCCAAGGGCCCAGACTACAGGACCGGGAGCTGCATTTCGTGGTGAGCCTCTGATGCACCTCTGGTTAGATTTCTTCTAACAGCCATTCACTCCCTTCTTAGGGTACAGTCTCCCTCTCCCCTACAGTGCTTCAGGTGGTATGTTATGGGCTGAATCGTGTCCCCCCAAGATTTCGTATGTTCAAACCCTAATCTCCAGCACCTCAAAATACCACTGTCCTTAGAGATAGGGTCTTTAAAGAGGTAACTAAGTTAAAATGAGGCCCAGAGTGCGGGCTCTATTCCATTCTGACTGGTGTACTGTATGAAGAGAAAATCTGTACACTGAGAGACACCAGGAATGTGTGTGCACAGAGGAAAGGCCACGTGAAGACACAAGGAGATGGAAATCTAGAAGCTAAGAAGAGAGACTCCAGAAGAAATCAACCTTAAAGACACCTTGATCTCGGACTTCAGCCTCTAGAACTGCGAGAAAATTTCTGTCGTTTAAGGAACTTGCTATGGCAGCTGACCAATACAGTCTATTTTTCCTTCCCAACATCCACAGTCGTACAACACTGACTCACGAGTTAAGACGAACCATGTTGACTCATTTCTATGGTGGCTTTGGGGAACTCCGTTTCTAGCCATTTTTATGGTGTCATGTGACAGTAGCAGGAAGGGAAGCCACAGCACTTGAGAGCATACTTTTCCTCCAGTGTATCATTCTTCCGCTGCTCCCAAGGGTGAGGCTGGAACAGAGTTACTTCTTGTTCACTTTCCAGCTTCTCCTCGTGGCCATGATTGTCTCATACATTCATTTCTAGTCACTTTACTGAATGTTCCTTTCACGAATAAGCACCAAGCCACTCCCAAGAGGAATTCACCATGTCCAGTCCCAGCTTCTACACTTGGCGAAATGTTTCACATTAGAGGCACTGTGGGGAGCGCCACAATGTAGCTATAACCTTCAAATTGGAACTAATAAGCTCCCTCCAGATTTCGTATGTTCAAACCTTAACCTCCAGCACCTCAAAATACAAATTGTCCTCCGTTTCAGTTACATCAAGCCACAATGATGGCACTGCTTATGCTGCTTTCTGCCTCTGGTTTATATGTTAATATTCATGAAAACTGCTAGGTTTTCATGAAAAGCAGCCTGCTCTCAGCCTAAAATATGCCCTCACAGCTCAGCTATTATCCTTGGCCAGTTCTCCGTGAAAATGCACTGATTAAAAGGGTCTAACGAAGCTTTTAGAGGTTTTGAGAATCTTTAGAAGAACCAAGAATTATATGCCCGTCTTCGCATTTTCCACAAAGTTAGGGGGATAGCTGTGTGTGGAAATGGGCAGGGCCCAGAAAATCTGTTCCAAGACCACACATAACAGCATAATTTAGCCTTTTGGTAAATTTGTTTTTAAACCATAACCTCTAGGGAAATCAAGAATTTTCCAAATTATCTAAACAAATAAAGGAAAATCAGAGGTGTCTCTCTCTTTCTTTTTTCTTTTTACCAGAATTAATCACTAACGTTCCTAGCTTTCCGCTTTTTCTCCATGTGTAAGGTCAGGAAATGATGCTGGAGGGCAGGAGGCCTGGGTCCTAAATTCTGCCCTGATACTAACCAGCCCCGTGCCCCAGACATCGGTCTACCACCTGCAGATGACAGAGGAGGGCTCCCAGGAGCCGGCCTCCAATGTAACATGGACATCTAGGTGTCGAGCAGACGGATGTTTTAATCTGAGCTCTGCCCCTTGGACAAGTTATTTAAATGTCTCTGAGCCCCTCTTTTCTCACCTGTACACCTATCTCCAAGGTGTGAATGAGGATTAAAGAACAAAATGGGTGTCAAACACTGAGCACAGCCCCAGTACAAAGTACATGGTACATAAATGGTAGCTGTTTTTGTTACTGCCCATTTGGATAATCTGGGCCTCCAAACTGAACTAGATAAGCAAACATACAATGACGAGCTTTTAGCGATTATGAATTGGCTGCCCAGAACAGAATCACCAAGGAAACTTCATACGGCTGACAGATAAGCTTATCACAATTCAGTTTTCAAATGCTTGACTTTTTCTAGCTTTGACGAGCATCCTTGTTATAACCGAAACTATGAAAACCACTGATCTGAGGCCGCGTTATAATCATGTAATAAATGCCACATATTCATGCGTCATCTCCATAGGATTTGTCTCCAGTAAAAATATTATGGTCTAGAAAGAGCAAAAGACAGGCAAACAAACCATTCTAGGAAGTGCATGTATGTGAAAACAAAGTATAGTGGTGTCCCAGAGCAGGGGGGTCAGCACGTTGGGGGACACAGAAGGACACAGTTGTCAAGGTCTTCCCTGAGTGGAAGCTCCACCTGCACATTTTATAGGTGGACAAAGTGGGTAAAGTGTAGAAGTCAATGGGTGGCCGGGGACAGGGCGCACAAGAAGAAGGAATAGCATGAACAAAGCGGAGAGATGGGAGAGCCCCTGGCTTATCTGAGGGGCTGCATAGATTATGTGGCTGAAAGGCAGGGAAGGAATTTGGAGAGATAGCAGAAATGTGTCTTATCAGCTGTGCAAAATCGCAATTTATACTTTCCTTCCTCCAAGAAGCAAAGCCATCTCAAGTTCCTAGCATTAAGAAGCATAATCAAATCTCTAGGCCTTACTATGACTTTTTTTCCTTTTCCTGATTTTAAACCACACTTGCATCCTACACCAAATCCTAAGTAGATGCTAAATATAACCGGCTTTTTGAGCTTTCTCCATTCACTCTGCTGAGTCAGGCTTTCCAAGTGCGACTTACGGCTCAGACTGTGATTGAATCAATTTAGTCAATGAACTTCAGTCAAACCGAAGATGTGTTTTTCCATAAAACCTCCATTCTTATTCTGATGAGGTCTTGTTATAACTATTTTAGGTATATGCTTATGGATCGACTTTTCAAGTTGGGACTATATCACATTATCCATTGATAGGTAACGTACCATCCCAAAACGTAGTGGCTTAAAACAATAACCTTTGTGTTTGCTCACTGTTCTGGAATCTAGACTGGGCTTAGCTGGGCAAAGCTTCTGATGGTTTTGATGATGGTCACTCACTCATTGGCTGAATTCGGCTGGGGGCTCAGCTGACGTGCTGGAATGTCAAGACTTTTCTCAGGCCTCTTCACATAGTCCCACTGGCAGGGTAGTCAGATATGGTATCTCAGACTCCCAACAGCACCAAAGCAGAAGCTATCAGTCCTTCTTAAGGCTCAGAGCTGACACAGCGGTACTTCTGCTACATTCCGTTAGTTAAAGCAAGTCATAAGCCCGGCCCAGATTCATGGGAAGGGGATTACACAGGGTGTGGATATCAGGAGGCATTGTTTATTGAGGCCACCAATGAAACAGACAATAGTTTGTTCTCTGGTCCCTAATAGCTCATACTCTCCCATATCCCAATACCCCTGAGAGTCTCATCCTATTACAGCACTGGTCCCAGGCTCAAGGTCCAAGTTCTTGTCATCTAAGTCAGGTCCAGGTTTAGATGAGGTTCCTCAGATATATTTCTACTAGCTCTGAAGACCTGTGAACTCAAGAAACAAATGGTTTTTCTCCACATACTAGTGAGAAAGAGATTAAATAATCCCCATAGTCCCTTTCAAAAAAGAGGAGAATGGAAGGCACATAGTCGTTGCTGGTTCATAGCAATTCTGAAATCCAGACGGGCAAATATCACCAATTCCTACTGCCCCATGGAGCGCTCTGCTCCCTGGGAATCACATTTTCATTGTTCATTTTGTTTTCCAAATGAATGTAACTTTAGAGAGTTCTGTGAGAAAAGTGGCATTTGTTGGGAGAACTTGTTGCTTAATGTTTACACCCTAATTAATAATTGAACACATACCAGGGCAAAAAAGAAGAAAAAATGGTGCAATGTTGTAATTACAAAGTCTCTTGCAGAATGGTATTACACTGCAGCATACATTAAGGCATGTGGTTTGGCTGCTTAGGAAAACCAAATAGTCAAAATAAGCAGATATTAATGTGTACGAAGCATTGGCTAGGCCAGGTGCCCTTCTCTTCCTTCCTGCCTCTTTGCCAGTCTAATCCCCTTGAGGGCAGGTCAGGACTGTGGTCAAGTGTGTGCTCTGGAATCAGACTGAGTCCAAACGCTGGCACTGTTACTTAGTTGCTATGTAAACTTGGACTAATTTGTGAGCTAAACTTCACTTTCATCACGGATAAAATAAGATGATAGCGCCTACCTCACGAGGCTGTAGTAAGGATTGAGTGAGGTAATGCATACAGAGTGCTTAGAACAGTGCCCAGTGGACACTCACTAGTCATCAGCTTTTGCTATTTTCTATCCTTTTGAGTATTTATTGTACATGCTAAAGTCTGATACTCTAATAGGTACTAAAACACCCAGATGAGCACCTGAATCTACCCTCTCCCACGGGGTCAGGGAAGGTTTTTAGTGACCCTCAAGATGAGACTTAAGGGATGAGTGGAAGTTTGTCGGGTGGGCAAGGAAAGGCTGCTCTGGGCAGTGAGCATCTCGATGAGGGGGTGCAGAGGCAAAGACCATGGCATTTTGGGACAAGAATAAGAGAACTTGCAAAACTTGAACAGGAATGACACAAGACTGAGGAGTCGGGGGACAGGGGAGGTTTGCAGGCTGGAGGATGTGTCATGGAAGGCCAGATTACAAAGGACTTAAGCATCACATTCTGGGAGGTGAACATTATTTTGTAAAGCCTTCTTTCTTAAATTGGCATACGGTGTGCTAACAAGAACAAGAAGCTCGTAGCATAAACAGAGTACCTTTTCTGGAGTGTGTATTTCCAAGATCCATGGAAAAGAAACATTTTTAATTAACACGTACCAGTTCTAACATTCTGACTCCTAGTTTCTTGACAACATAAAGAGGACAGACTATGAGTCACCAATGTTACTTTCCCCTCCATGTGCTTCCTCAATGCAGCTGATATGGCAGAAAGGCCTTCTGTTAGGATTCCAGTGCTACCCCAAGGAGCATATTGGGACCTCATGATGCATAGTGGAATTCTGCCAGCACCTCATCCTGCTTGTCCCCTTATATTAGCTGTTCCTTCCAGGAACAAAGGATGGAGCCAAAAGGTAGGAAGCCTTATATGGCTGCATGGAGTGCCACATTTGGCCATAAGCTCCTTAAGGTATCAAGTTTTACTCTCTTAAAAGTCTCATTAAAACATCCTTCCATCTTCACTGTCCTTTGAGGCTCTACATTCCTCTCCTAATGTAGCCCAACCTACTGAACACTCTCCTTGTTTGACCCCCGCTTCCACTCCAAACCTAAACTCTTTCATTTCCTTAGTCTGCAGAAAAAGTGACTTCTTTTGGGGGGGTCCAAAAAATCCAGCCATGCCCCACTTTAGTTTAAGGTCCAAACATGTGCATTCGGGTTGCACACTGGTCTCAGGCCACCAGGCATGTGATGTTAGGCCATTGCTGTCTGTCCTCACATCTCGTTGTCATCTTGATTGTTGGTTCTACCTGGTTTGCAGAGTCACTGGATTTTAGAGCTGGAAAGAACTTTTAAGGCCATTTGGGATAACTTTCCTTGAGTCACTTATATTTTTTATTTAAGATATTTCTTAAACACATGCATATATTGCTATATCCTTCATATGGATCATCTAATTCTATCACTAGTTTTATGAAATCCGGATTATGCTTGCTCTGCAGATTAGAAAGCCAAAGCTCAGAGATGCTAAATCACTTGCCCTAAGCGATAGAGCCAAGATTCAAACGGCTGGCCCCAAATCTACTGCTCTTTCTTCTATGCTACCAGCTTTAGAACCTCTCAAAGGTAGGCTCAACATGAGTGTGGAAAACACACCCATGACCTTGCCCTGGAAGGTCCTGTGTGCTGTCTTTATTAAAATATTTAGAAGTTCCCAGACCTCACATACACATTTTGTAATTTTGTATCCTGTACCTATGCCTGCATCTCTAACAAAATTATTTAAAATCACCCATGAATTACCTTTGGAAGAGAATATTTTTACTATTCTTCTTTACTGTTGAAGAAGTAAATGACATCTGTTTACTCAGATGTCATCTGTTTACTCAGATGTCATTATTTTCAACCTTTACCTATATAATGGGGATAGCTTCTGTTCAACTACCTCCAGTGGGTGGGTTGCAAAACTAAAATTAGGTCCTTTGAGTAAAGGTGCTTTGTGAACTGCATTGGACTCGATACATGTCGGACATCACCACACATAATCCCTCCTGGTTCCAGGAGGTCCCGGGCAGGCTGAAAGTGGCCTGCCTGCCTTGCACACCCAGAATGTTCCCTGGGTTTGAGCGATGGAAGCTGCAATCCAGACTTCGTTTCTAGTTTGCAACACTATAATTTACCAATGAGCAGTTTTAAAAGCAGTGTGTGTATACTTCTTCCAACACTCTTCCTTTGCTATAATCTACCCTTCCCTTTGGGCTCTGAAAACAAAATTTCCATTTTCTCAGATTCATCCTAACCTAAAGTTCTTTTATCTTTTATTTGCTGCACTATTTCTTACAGATCCTAGCATCTGGATACTACCGATTTCCGTATGTTCTTTTTTCTTTAGCTTTGATGTAATTTTGAAAATTCTACTGAAAAATAGACTGTAGAGAGCAGAGAAAAAGATGGGCTATTTTTATTTAAAGCAAAATCCATTACTAGAACTGCTGTCTGAAATAAAAAGACTTTTGGCAAACAAGGCATTCAACGATTCCTATAGCAACCAGAAAATCAGGCATTTCTGTGTGACCTAGTAGATGTTTATGAACTACCAATTCCTAGAAGAAGGTGATAAATCAAAAGAGCACAGGGCCTGGAAGCCGAGAACCTGTGTATCAGGAACCACCTGTCATTCATTGTATGTGACCTTAAAGTTTTCAGAAATCAAGTTCCTTGCCTATACAATGGAGTAAGGGATATCTGTCTTCAAGGCCTTAGCGATGCTTCGAACACAGCACAAATGTCAAGCAGAGCCAAAGTTCAGGCTCTGGAAGAGAAACCTCAGTCTTTGGGCTGTGGGGCTTTTAAGTGTCATGACTGAAGAGCACAAGCCTGTCACGTGGTGTGATCAAGAACTACAGTGCAAACCTGTGGTCCCATCAATATGCTGTGGCAGAACCCTGGCTCCATCCTTGTCACCACCTCAGCCTTATCAGTTGACAAAATGGAGACCAGAGTCCAACCCGGGGATTGCAGCATAGACTAGGGCAGGACATCAGCATATCGCTCAGGGCTGTGACCTCGGTATTCTTGGCTAGGGGAGCACTGCTAGGGGAGCACCAGTCCATCTAAACTTACACTTCCGCTCTCTACCGTCAGTTGGTTTGTCTTAAACTCTCAGCTGCAGCTGGTTGCTATGCAGTTTTTCAGAGGCCAGTTTGTGAGGAATCGGTCTTAGATCTAAGTTACTTTTCAGTGGAGTAATAAAAAGCACTTTTTTCCCATTTGAGTGCTGACATTTTTGAGAAACATATAAGCCAGGCAGCTGAAGATGAAAAGAGCAGCCATGTTGCTGACAAAGGGTCAGGCGGAGACATGGGTTAGGATGCAGCAACAATGGGCTTCCTAACTCCAGCAGGAGGCAGACAGCTAACGCGTCGCGAGCATCCTTTGTAAACAATGGGCCTTGCCCAGTGGCAGCAAAATGTTTTCTAATAAAATATTCTGGTGGCCAACATCTCTGCAGAGGTAGATCCCACAGGGGACCATCATAAGCAAAGCATAGTGGGTACCTACATCACAGGGGAGGAGAGGAGTCAGGTTAGTGATTGAGAGGCTCAAACTATTCAAATTGAAGTAAGTGCTGTGAGATTAACCATCTCCTCTTAACCAATTCTGAAGAATCCAGTGAATTGTAGTCTGTCCTGTTTCAGATGAGAAAAGAGGCATGTCTGAAGTTTTCCATTAAATGGAAGTCCCCATTTCACCCCCATGGATGTTTACTATTATTTTAACTTAAGATAATAGCTATCCTAATGGCAAAGCGACTTCCCGTGCAATGTCTCATTCAATCTTAAAACAAACCTGTGGGATATGAATCACAGTGTCTAGCACTCATTTGGCAGATGAGCTAAATAACTTGCTAGTAAACAGAATACCTGAGACTTGGATTTAAATATTTCAGCGAAACTACAGGAGTTTCATAGGGCCCGATCAGCTTGTCACAACATGCAAGAAAAATACTGGGAGACTCCAAATCATTGCATTTCAGTGATTTTAGGGGGAGCAGTGGCAGAAGTAATTTCGAACTCATGTGTTTAATATGAGTTATCTTTTTGATGCTTAACTTTCATCAAAGATGTGTCTGATGGATGGAAATTTCAATATTTAACACAAAATGAAGTCATATTATAAATGCCCAGAGAAAGTGAAATGTTTTCACTTCCCATTATTCCTCAGCTCAAAAATATTCAACAGGTTTCATTCTTTTTCAAATATTTAACCACCAAATCAAAGACAGGAGAAAGTCTTTAAAACTACTATCTTCACCACAACCATTTACTGAACATCTTCTATACGCCCAGCATTTCGCCAGGCATTATAAATATATAATCTCAATTCTTACAACTCTTGTAAGAGAGAGTTATTATCGTCTCAATTTTATAAATGGGGACACTCAGAGAGTTCAGAGAGGTTAGTCCTTGTGTGTAAGTTCCCACAGCTAGGAATCGATTGGCTTAGAACTGTGGAATTCCAAATGACAAATATTATTAACATGGCTTCAAAAAATGCAAAGGACCTCAGCTGTGAAAGTAGATCTTCTCACAGGACCTACCACCAGGCCTATCGGCGCAACCATTCTCCTCAGAGGCTTGAAGGCTTAGAGGCTAAAGGCTTAAAAAGCAATGAAAGTAGTTTAAATCTATCCATGTATTTTTAACGCGTTTATAACTCTCCTATCGAGCCTTTGGAAGTTCAAAATTGATACTGACACTAACAAAAATCCATATGTAAAGAAGGATAACCTGTAATACAGTATCATGATAAAGACCAAAGACACAATAATTAGATACAGCTTTTGCCTCAGCGCTGATATATCACACAAGAGGTGAGGCAGTGTGCTAATGGTATCAACTCGGAGTCATGGGATCACGGAGTAGTTAACTCACTACTTTAAACTGAATTGATGTCTTGCCTTCTAAGATTGATATATTTTATTTATATTTTCCCTGAATTGGAATAATTCAATGTTTTTATTTAAAAGTTTACTTATATTGTCTTACCACGAAAATTAATATGAAGTGTCAAAATGACTTTATTGCCCAGTACGTTGAATTACGTGAGAACACAAACTACAATATATAATGCATTATAAGAACTTAGCACCATTGTGGAGCACGTGGGCCACTCAGAATCACACAATTCTGGAGTTTGCAGAGTACTCGAAGGCTGTCCATCTCTCTGATACCGGAAGATACCTCAAGGGAATGGACTGAATCTCATGATTCCGTTGACCCAACTTCCTCATAATTTGGTTCATTATGGATAGCAAACACATATGGTAGGAATGAGTACAGAAAAATTTTTTTTCTGAACTGCATTTTGAATTTCTCAATTTTGCAGAGAAAAAAAGAAAGGATGAATTTTAAATTAGTTAAACTATTTATTAGCTGTCTGAGTGGGAAGAATATTGCAGGAAGCTATAATTATAAAACCTGAATATAGCCAGGAACCAGCGTAGAGTTTTCAGCCTGTTTATAAAACATGCCAAATATCAGATGGTATGAAAGGGTAATGTGTTAATAGCAGACATGCAAAACACTGGCTGCAATTTCTAGGGAAGACTAAAGAATCTGACTAAGCTTCTGGCAGAGCTGCTCTACAACATAGTTTTTCTCTTGAAATCTAACTGCTTCGAAATAGAAAGGACTTGAAATCAATGAGGAAAGTTTATTTTCAGTACCTTAAGCATTGTTCTTCTAAGATCTTTCATTTTCTACACAGGGAAATATAAATAAGGAAGGCAAGGTACCAACTACCAGTAAGTTCACTCTGTAAATTTAAAACCCCTCTCTCCAATTGGCTAACATAACGCAATCCCATAATATTTGAAGGAAAAAAAAAAAAGAAGCCTAGAATTTGAAATCAGAAGAGTTGTATTTAAATAAAGGTCTAGTCTACGGCCATGCTACCCTGAACAAGCCTGATCTCGTCTGATCTCGGAAGCTAAACAGGGTTGGGCGTGGTTAGTACTTGGATGGGAGACCACCTAGGAAGACCAGGTGCTGTAAAAAATAAAAAAATAAAATAAGAGATCGTAAGCTGACAAAGTCCTTGCAATCTATGAGGTCAACCAAGGGTTGCCTCACCTAAAAAATAAACAAACAAACAAATAAATAACAAAGGTCTAGCTACTTACACAGCTTTGCAACTCTCTCACCTATAAAACTGAGAATTGTGTTGCCCTTACCTAGGTTTGCTATAAAAATGCTATAATTATTAAGATATTCTGATGGCTCATTGATAGTTGCCATTTGCTTTTTCCTGCTCTGGAGATTATAATTTTAAAACTTTTGGGATATATCTTTTCTATCCTATCACTACAATAATTATGCATTTTCAACTTTAGTTTTTTCAAACTTACATTTTACTCATCACCCAGGAAAAAATCAACACTTACTACACAGTGTACAAGGTCCGTGATAGTTACAAAGGGAAATATAAAGATGACTAAGATCTGATTCCTACCTTCAAGGAATTTATTTATAATAATAGAAGGCATATGGGTACAAAAAAATGCCCATGATCAGGCGTAATCTGGAAGGACAGACCATTATAACAATGGTCCCCAATGAATAATGCCTCCTTTTGTCCATGCCTCTTTGCAATATGACATTATTGCTATTCCTCACATCAGAAGGGTTGGAAACGATTTCTCCATCTCCTTGAATTTCAGCTAGTTTTGAAACTGGTCTTGACCAAGGGAAGGTGGAAAAGAGGGGAAAAATGCTGAAAGCTTTTCCTCTAAGATGAGGAACAAGACAAGGATGTCCACTCTCACCACTTTTATTCAATGTAGAATCAGAAGTCCTAGCCAGAATAAGGAGGTAGGGAGAAAGGGGGCGCACATCCAAATTGGAAAGAGGAAATAAAACTGTCACTATGCGCAGATGACATGATTTTATATGTAGAAAACCCTAAAGATTCCACAAAAAAAAAAAACTGTTAGAAAAAACAAATTCAGTAAAGTTGCAGGGTACAAAATCAATATACAAAATCCCATCGTGTTTTTATCTATTAACGACGAATTATCAGAAAAAGAAATTAAGAAAACCATCCCATTCACAACTGCATCAAAAAGAATAAAACACCTAGGAATAAATTTAACCAAGAAAGTGAAAAACCTGTACACTAAAAACTATAAGGCATTAATGAAAGAAATGGAAGAAGACACAAATAAAGATATCCTGTGCTCATGGGTTGGAAGAATTAGTGTTGTTAAAATGTCCATATTACCCAAAGGAATCTACAGATTCAATGTAGTCCCTATCAAAATTCCAATGGCATTTTTCACAGAAGCAGAACCCTAAAATTTGTATGGAACCACAAAAGATCCTGACTATCCAAAGCAATCTTGGCAAAAGAACAAAGCTGGAGGTATCATGCTTCCTAATTTCAAACTATACTACAAGACTATAGCAATGAAAACAGTACGGTATTGGCATAAAAACAAACACAGAGATCAATGGAACAGACTAGAGAGCCCAGAAATAAACCTATGCATATATGGTCTAGTAATTTACTACAAAGGAGTTAAGAATATACAATGGTGAAAAAAGTCTTTTCAATAAATGATGTTGTCTACAGCTATGCCACCCTGAATGTGCCTGATCTCGTCTGATCTTGGAAGCTAAGCAGGGTCAGGCCTGATTAGTACTTGGATGGGAGACCACTTAGGAATACCAGACGCTAAAGGCACTAAAAATAAATAAAAAAAACTTTAAAAAAATGCGGTATCTAAGGAACAAAAAGAACAAAAACAGACTCAAAAACAGACTCACAAATATAGTGGACAATTTGGTGACAGACAGCGCGGAGGGGGTTGGGAGGCTGGGAAAATGGGGTGAAGGGTTAAAGAAGTACAACTTAGTAGTTGATAGTTGGGCATGGGGAGCATGAAAGAGGGAATATAGTTATAGCATTAATACGATGGCTAAGTGGAGGGCCAGGGGAGGGAGGGAGCAATTGGGGGGATCGTTTTATGAACATTATAGATGTCTAACTAATGTACTGTATACTTAAAACTAATTTAAGCAAACTTTAAAAATGGTGCTGAGAAAAGTAGACAGCTACATGCAAAAGAAGGAAACTCTCTTACACCACACACAAAAATTAACTCAAAGTGGATGAAAGAACTAAATGTTAAGACTTGAAACCATAAAACCCCTAGAAGAAAACATAGGCAGTAACCTCCTTGACATTGGTCTTAGTGACATTTTCATGGATCTGACTCCAAAGGCCAAGGTAATAAAAGCAAAAATACACAAATGGGCCTATAGCAAATTAAAAAGTTCTGCACAGTGAAGGAAACCATCAACAAAACAAAAAGGCAACCTACTAAATGGGAGAAGGTATCTGCAAATCGTAAATCTGATAAGGGGTTAAAGCCAAAGTATAAAGAACTCTTACAACTCAATAACAACAAAAAGCAAACAATCCAATTAAAATATGGGCAAAGGATCTGAACAGACATTTTTTCAAAGATACATGCAGATGGCCAACAAGCACATGAAAAGATGCTCTACATCACTAATCATCAGGGAAACGCAAATCAAAACCACAATGACATATCACCTTGCACCTATCAGAATGGCTATTATCGAAGAGACAAGAAATAGTAAGTCTTGAGGAGAAAAGGGAACCCTCATGCACAACTGGTGGGAATGTAAATTGGTGCAGCCACAATGGAAAACAGCACAGAAGTTCCTTAAAAAAGTAAAAATAGAACTAGTCACATGATTCAGCCGTTCCACTATTGGATATTTATCCAAAGAAAATGAAAACGCTAATTTCAAAAGATATATTCACCCTTATGTTCACTGCAGGATTGTTTACAATAGCCAAGATATGGAAGTAACCTTCAACAATGGATGAATGGATAAAGATGTGCTATATATGTACAATGTAATACTACTTAGCCATAAAAAAAAAAAAAATCTTGTCATTCTTGACAACATGGATGGAACTTAAGGGTATTATACTAAAATAAGTTAGACAGAGAAAGACTAATACTGTATGATTTCACTTATATATGAAACAAAATAGATCTCATAGATATAGAAACCATTGGTGGTTTCCAGAGGGAAAGGGGGTTGGAGGTAGGCAAAGTGGGTGAAGGAGATCAAGAGGTACAAACTTCCAGTTATAAAATAAATAAGTCATAGGGATGTAATGTACAGTGTGATGACTACAGTCAATAATATTATCATATTGTAAATTTGAAAGCTGTTGAGAAAATAAATCCTAAAGTTCTCATCACAAGAAAAAATATTAGTAACTTTGTATGGTGACAGATGGTAAACAGACTTAGTGTAGTGGTCACTTCGCAATGTATACAAATGTCAAATCATTATTTTGAACACCTGAAACTAAAATAATATTGTATGTCAATTATACCTCAATAAAAAAAAGGAAAATAATCTTAACTACCTAACAGTTTTCTTTGACTCAACTACTTCTCTTAAACCCCATTTATGTCTAACATCCGAATATTTTATTAGTGGTAAAGCACTATATAAATGTATATTAACAAATGCTAAGTCTCTACTGAATTTTAACAAATGCTAAGTTTCTACTGAATTTCATAGATATAGAAGCAAAAAGGAACCTAAGCAGAGAATAGATGTTACAGTTCATGCAACTGATGTCCCAACTGCATCGAAGTTAAGAATATAGGCTTTACACTTGGACAAAGGTGGATTCCAGTCCATTTATTAGTGGTGACATTGTGGGCAAATTAACCTCTCTATGTCTCAAGTTACTCAAATAGGGATAATAGCACCAACTTAACATTGTTATTAAAGTAATTAAATGTGATAATGTGTGTAAGATATCACAGTACATAGGAATAAATAAGTGCTTAATAAAAGGGGTCTAACATTATATTTATAATCATTGTCACCATATCACTCAGGCTCCATGGCCAATTTATTAATATTTCCCAAATAATTTATGGTAAAACTGGCTATTTAATTTCCAAGTTCATACAGCTGAAAAGCAGCAAATTAGAGAGACAAAGCAGTTGCCAGGAGTGAGAGTAGCAAAAAAAAATGGAAGGAAAATCAAACTATAAAGACCAGATTCCAAAGGCACTGCATTAAAGCACAATAATTATATCCATGAAAATGATGCTTAGCCCAGTAAGAAAAAGATTACATTTAATACACTTTTTTAAGATGGCAAGAAAATATAATTCTAAAATTAGATTTACTTCAAAATGGTTTAGACAAACTTTTGTGGTAAAATATACACTTCCATTATCTTCGAGGTTCACCTTCCAGAGAAAAGGAGTAAAGTAACTGAGGCATTATTATATAGAAGGTTTAGACAGCTCTGCTATAAATACCTATCAGTGTAATTTATGCCAATCTCTTTATGGACAGCTTTTTTTGGCATCCTATTAAAGATTAAATTATCCCGATGTGGGATCATTCCTCTCTCATAATCTGTAATGTTGTATCTCAAGTGTGGACTTCAGTGAGATGGTAGAGTTCCATTTTACTGTCTCAGTGACACTGCTAATGCCCTGTAACGAATCTGCATCTATTAATCTTATTTCCTTTAGTGACACAATAACCAGGGCCTTCCAAGATTAGGAAGAAAATCAAATTTCAAAATCAAAACCACATTCCAAATTTCTTAAAAGATTTTTTTTTGTTGTTCAATTCTTTTGTAAAAACATTGGTCACCATTTAACATACAGTGGCAACAAAACGCACCCAATTTACATGCATCAACATGTCAATAAATCATAATACACGAAAAACATAAATTTCAAACGAACAGTATGCACATAGCTCATGTTGCATTTAACCACGGTAATAGTGCTGCCAATAAAGAAATAGCTAATATGAGAAATAAGAATTCCAGTTTCAATCTGAAATAAGTTTCTTTGTGAAAAGTAACAAAATAATCGACTGTATGACGTAATTATCTTTAAGGAACAACTTTTCAGAAATCACTTTGTGCAGATCATCATATTAGTGTAGAATAAGATCTTGAAAAAATGTGTACCTTAGGTTAAGGACAAAAGGGCTTTATTATTTCTTGAAAAGTAATTACCTGAATGATGAAAATTTTTATTGTGTCTATAAATTAAAATATCTTTCAATATGAAGGTTTGAATTTCCATATTTTGACATCTTAAATAATTCTGCAGATGTTAAGCCAAACTGAAAGATTCTGTAGGACTGGGTTATTTTCAACAGCAAAAAACAAAAACAAAACAAAACAAACCAATAATCAAAAGCCCTTTCTAAACTCACAGGCAAGTCTCTGGATATGGGATTTAATTAATAAGAAAATTTAAGCACCACAATAAAATGCTTTTTTAGAAAACAGAAAGGACTGGCAATATATAAGTTAGGGACAAAAGCGCATAAACATTTACAAAAATCTTTTAATAAGCACTCTAATCTTCTCATCTGAAATAATAAAAATAATTTTTTGGTGTGTGTGGTATTATGTGGAAGATACAAACCACAATCCTGTTTATGATAGCAAATTCTATGATTCTAATTTGACCAATCAAGACTGTGTCATATTTTACACAATAAGAATCGCATATATTTATTTCTATAGTTTATGACTTATTTACTTATTTCTCTCAAAAATCTATAATTAAAGGATAGCACTAAATTACTTTGAAGTGCACAGAAGAGAATTTATGACAAATTGCCTTGTGGGGAAAAACAGCTCCTCTAAAAATAAGAGCTCGAAGTAAATACATGCAAATAAAACTTTCAAATGAGGTAGCTGTGAAGACAGCCATCTTGTAAGTTTCCCTTCTTTTGCATCTATTTACCAATGATTGCAGTGACCCAAAGTGTAATTTTAATTTCAGTTTTTCTCCTCCATAATGTGTTTAATTACTCTTACAAACAAGTAAGAGTAATTTTTTAGCATGTGTAACAGGCCACATGCTAAAAATCTTTAAGGGTTCATAAAATTAAAATTTATGATTCATACATGGTTAACTTAAATCAGATATACAAGACTGGAAATAAGTAACTTTAACCTAGAATATGATTTAAACACCACAAAAGAAGAAAAATGATCAAAAAAGGAGAGGATTTCAACTCATGTAACTTTTGACTACTAGACTATCTACAGCAAAAAGCAAAATATAAAATATTTAGTTTTCACCTCAAAAGAAGTTATCCAGAAATAAAATTCACTAAACAAGCTATAATGGCATCAGGATTATAAGTACTCAGACTCATTCACTTCAGTCGAGAAGACACTTTGGGGGAAAAAACTCCTTCCCAAACAATATAATTTATATCTCATTAACCTTATAAACATCACTTCAACTTTACCACTTATACCATAAACTTTCTTGACAGTTCTCATTTTCTATTTCTCAAACAAAAATTTTTTTTAGCCTCTTCATTTCCAAGTGTCATGTCAAACCCCTAAGTTAACCCAATTCCACAATCTCCATTAAAAATACCCTAAAATAATCATTTTCTTCCTCTCAGGAACCACGTAATTATTCAAAATGGATACATTAAAAGTTAAAACCTCAATTATAAATAATACACTTAACATACATGGTTTTATGTAGTAGGGAGACCACATAATTGCTCATTCTGATGAACCTTTGGTTCTTGAAATAGTAAAGTCATAAAATGAAAATGAGTAATAGAGACTTAAAATACTTAAAGTTTGCATCCAATTTGAATAGATATGGGAGTTAAAAAAATGTGTGCAATTACATGATTGTGAATGTTTACTGTGAAACAGTACAAAATTCATTGCCAAAAGGATAGTAAAAAAATCTTCAACTGACATTAGACATCCTAAGTAATTTGGAAAAATCTTAAGATTGAATTGTAACTATAGGGAACAACAGAAATGCTTTCATGCAAGTACACATGTTAAGTAACAAATAAGCAAACCCCAACTCATTACAGTACATCAATGACTGACACTTTAAGTGATATTTTGATATATAAAGAAAGAGAAGGAAAAGGTAGAATGTTAACTGCCACTGATGAAAAAGCATTTCAACAATTTACACTTAATGATAAACAGTTTTTTTAAAAAGATGTCCTAAGAAAACCAAGCCACAATAAGTTAGTGTTTTCCATAATACATGCTGAATTATTTGATCCCATATCTATACACTGTTACTGTCTTAATTCCTAAATGTTGTGACAGCATATTTAATAATTGAGGTACATTAGTTTACATTTTTATAGGTTCTCTAAGAGGGTTAATTTTTCTTTTCCAGTTTTTCATCTTCTTCACCTACTCCCAAGAAAATCAAAGGAAACATTCCTAGAATGCAGCCAATAGTCACCCCAACAGCTTTGCCCTAAGGAAACAAAAGAAAACATTTTTTGAAAGTTATTTTATCCCTGTAAGAGGAATCCTTGCTTAAGTATCTATGATGAACACTTACTATGTACTATAAAATTCAACTGTGACTGCATTTCTTTTGATCACAGTAACTTAAATATGAAAATAAGCTACAAAAAGGGTCTAGAACAAATGATAAAGTTCAAAGCAAACAGGAAGTTTTTATCAAATTGCTATAAAAATAATATTAAAAAATGCTCAAGTAGAAAAACACTTTTTAAAAATTGTACATATATTTTAACATCAAAAGATGTTAAATATAGGCAAAAACCTGACCTAGATTCTTATTTTGACCTTGTAACATTTGCACTTATTTATGTACATTCACAGAGACTATATTCTACTTTAGATTCCTGACTTCCCATAGACATGAAATGATCACTGCTAATAGATTCCACTTCCTCTTCCCACCCAGAATGCCTGCTACGACCATCCATAGAAACCAAAGCTTTCCTCCCCCTCACTTTAGGAATGCCAGTCATTGAATTCCAACCCTGTTATCGCCATGGGGCATAAAGTCAACAGGGCAGGGAGGGAGGAAAGAAGTGTGATACCTTTCTCTGGCTCCCTGATACAGGACCTGAAACATATTTCCCATTGTAAAAATGGTTACTTACATATTATTATCAGATTTTATGATACGAGGCCCTATAGTTAACTACACTGAGGCTAACCAGTGAACTTGAGTACATCTGCAATATTGTTTTTCAAGAAAATATTTTCAGAGTTTCAAACAACCGAATTACAAATGAAGTTTTAAAATACAACTTATGTCAGTTAGAACCTACATGTGCACTGGCATACTTTCTATTAAAGGTAAATTTCCGAGTTAGCTTATGTCATAACTAGATGGTGGATGATTAACTTCAATTACTTCATGCTATTTATAACCAAATGTTATGTTACAGAATAGATTTGATCGTAATATAAAACAAACAATCAACAAATAAGGAATAGAATGCATATGCCTTGGGGTTATTTAGCAAAACACACATACACACACACACATACACACTGGTTTAGTAATTGAGGTGCTTTTGTTATACAAAAGGGGAAATGGACCTGCGTATAATATTGAGAGAAAACAAAATTATCAATTGCGTGAGAAGAGGAGACCCCAGGAAAATAATCTTCTTTTGATACCAACAATAGTGCTAACACATTAAACCTAATTGCTAGAATGTTAGAATATCCTTATTCCTCAACAACTCTGGCTGATATCAGCTAGCTAGTCTCACTTCAATTTACCTGGAATATGGATACATATACATGTAATTTTACACAGCAACAGATAGGTGCAAGGTGGAAGCTGAGAGTCTGCATTTCTAACAGGTTCCCAGGTAATACTGATTCTCCTGGTCTGGCATCACACTTTGAGAACCACTGTCCTATACAACAATCTTTTCCCATGGTTTTAACTATCATCAACCTTTCCAGTGAGGCCTGCAGTGACCCTCTATTTAATACTGCAGTCTGTCTCTATCCTAGCACTCCCAACCTCTTTTACCCTGCTTGGCTTTCTTTTTTTCTTTAATTCCTATAACACTTGCAAACTTCTAATATACTAAATATTTCATTTGTCAGATTTTTTAAGTGTTTCTTTCCCCCATGCTAGAAAGTAAGATCCACTAGAAAAAATGATCTTGTTTTGTTAACCAGTATAATAAAAACTCCTAGATCTGTACCTTGCATATAGTAGGCAAACAATAAATATTTGTTAAATGAATGAATGATAACACCCATCATCTCTAATTCAGACCTCTCTAACTCTTCGCCTTTAATCCAAATGCCTACTAGGTGTCACCACATGAATGTTCTACTAGCAGCTCAAATTCAATGTGCCCAAGACAGAACTTACTCTCTTCCCTTACGAACTTGTTCTTCCTCCTTTTCTTCTTGACTTAATTGGTGGCATCGCAATCCATCTAGTTTCCTTTCTATTTAAAATTCACTAGCACTCCATCACCTAGGTATGTGGTTCAAGTTCTTTAGCGTAATTTATGCCTAGATAGAAAAATGTGTTCCTGTCTGATCCACTCATGTTTCTCCAACTCAGTTTTCTACTGCTATTTCTATTCATAACTACTATATATTATATCCCAGCAATTCCTAATTTCCTGTATTTCTCTGAACACGCACTGTTTTTATCATGCCTTTCTACTTGCTAGTTAATATACTTGGAATTCTCTTGTTCATCTAGTAAATGCCTCATCAATAATAAAAAAAAATCAGCTTAGATCTAACAATTGCCAAGAAGTCTCCCCACCAAACAAAATATTTTCCTAAATATTTCTCTTGTGCTATTGCTATATCTAGTGCATTATTCTATTATTGCATGCCATGTTAAATTATAATTTCTTTAAATGTCTGGTTCTCTACGAAACGGTCCACAAAAAGAACTATAGTTTATTATTCAGTTTATGTCTAGTACATAACCGATACTCCTCAAGATTAACTGAAGCATATAAAGAATTTTTTAAAAATCAAGTATACCTACAAAAAATGAGTCACTAAAAATTTACTCTTCCTGTGAAAACTGCCAAGGCTTGAACAATTTTCATTAAAAACTCCACTCAGATCAAATTTCTCAAGGGACTGAACTATACGGTGTCTTAGTCTGGCTATCTGAATTCATTATCGTAAACCATATAAAGTACTTACCAAATGTGTACTAACACGTGTTTGCCACATGTCAACTTGCTTTGGTGTGAGATCAGGAATTGACAGGCCTAGCCTGGAAGCCAAAGCTTCAACGTAGCCTGCAAGTCTTTAAAAATATATGAGGACAGAACATAAGTTTTTAAAGAGACATACAAATGTCCTCAGATAGTAAAAAAATAATTAATGCAAAGAGAAATAAGATAATTTTACACCTGTAATTGGCACCCTAGAAATGGTATAAACATTTTTTACAACTTTCATTTTTTTATTGTGTACAAATAAATCCAGTTTAAAACTATTTTCACATTAATATATTCAATAGATAAATTAATTGATTTAAGAAAAATTATTCTCTATCATTACTTTAAAAAGATCAAGTATTTAAAATTTTTTGCAACATTTATAATAATTTATGCACTTATTCTAAATTCAAAGTAAAGAACTTTAACACATGATATAAATAATAACTGTCATTAGAAAGCAAAAATTTCCAAAATGCATTAGATTGGTATAATAAGAAAAACAGCCCAGAATTTTCAGGGCAATCTCAGGTATTTATCAATTCTAAGTCAACAACATTTATTGGATATAACCTCTGTTTATGAGCTGTAAGAAAGAAAAAAAATTGCCAACTAAACTATATATACCATCATTTAGAAGATGGATCCCAATGTCAGATATGTTGTCTAAAAAAGCTGTATATCTGAGAATTGATAAAATGTGGTATTTGCTACTTAATGATATTTTTTAAAGGCAGAGAAGAAATAGTTCTTAAATATAAACACTCCCAACAAAATCTTTATCTCTAATCAAAAATAATTTTTATGATGCAATCTAAAACTAAATGGCCTTAAAATCTATTAGATCATTTGGTTCTGTTAAATACAGAAAGCTATCACAGTAGCTATAGCATTAACTTTACGGTTGGAAACTGGGAATTGGAATGTTTGAGAGGTGATATCGTTACAGATTTATGCCAGGAATTCCAGGAATATAAAATTTCTGCCTTGGCCCAGAAACAAAGAAACTTTGTTTTTAGCAATAGCTTTGGCCCCAACTCCAGTGCAAAAGTCTAATACATAGGATTAGATTACTTACAAAGCTGCCTTTGCCTAGACTATAGGGCTAAGTAGACTTCTAGTAGACCCAAATACAAATCTCGAAACTTACCACTCCAATGAACCAAGGAAGGAGGAAAGAGAACCAAAGACTGAGCAAGAGAGAGTATGTTTACCACAATGCCAGCTTGGTCTAATTTATACTTTCCTCGCTTCCCCAGGCTCAGGAAGCAGCCTAAGCCATCTGCTGCTTGGAGAAAATGTAAAAATAGAAAGAGAGAAAACGGGCCTTTTCTATGTAGACATCCTCAGTTTGTTTCATCATTCCTGCTACATGGAGTAAAAAGAGCAAAAACTGGCCCCCCAAAAACATGTATGCTTTGGCCATATACTCCCTTTGAAAGTTCTTCTCTCTAGAAAACATGCCCAGTCAGTATCCTCACATTTGAACTGTATCTCTTATCTCTGGGCTTAGTGGGAGGGCAGGGTAGAGAAATAAAAAGGGGTTCTTACTTTTAATCCTGTCTCATCCTTGGAAATGTCTATAAGATACATATAAATATTGAACGCTGCTTACATTATGGTAGTTTCAGAAAAAATGTTTGCCTCTATCAGAATCCCTTGAGAAGATTATTAAACACAAATGTCAGGGCCCAGTCCTCAAAAACACTAATTCTACACGACTGGGGTACAACCCAGGCATCTATATTTGAGGCACAGCAAAGATTTAGTACTACTAACTTAGAAATACAAAATTTTAAAATTTAGTTCTAAAACACACACACACACAAATAAATGTCCCTTTTTAAAAGGCTTCTCAGTTAAAAGAAAATAGATAAGAGAAAGAGTAAGTAAGCATATACATGCACAAATGAATAAATGAATGGACCTACCCAAGTCCAGCTAAATCTGAAACAAGATTTCCCAAAGCAGCAGCTAAAAAGGTAAAAAACAGACAAGTGAATTATTATATAGAATTCAGAAAAATCATTATAATACATCACTATGTAATCAATAAAGCACTGGTCTGTTAGAATTACCACATTTCTCAAATTACAATTATATCTAAAGTAACTCATTGGATAGCTCTGAATCTCAAGATTTCAAAATAGAACACAATTCTCTTGAGATTATACTATTCTACCTCCATCAAATAGTAGGGTTTTTCTGTTATGGCATCCAGGTTCCATTTTGGTGTCAATTTTAAAACACCTCTACAGTATTTTGTAGCTGTAATTTTCAGATAATATTTGTTTAAGGGAATTTGGATATTTGGAAGATAAAAAGTAAAAAGCCATATGTAGAGCTCTGAAATTTAAGAAAATCAGAAGAAACGTCTCTTTCATTGACTTCATGTGTTCCAGATAATAAACACTACACAGAACCATTCTCAAATTTCAACATTATGAAGAAAAGAGTGTTAACTGAGGGGAAAGAAGGAGATAGAACCAAATTAGGTTTTCTGTGTTGTATTTCCTTCTCTGATTGTTCTACCCAACTTGAAAATAAATAATTTAATAAATAAAAGGGGCAGAAAGGTTTTAGGGTAACACTGAATTAAGAGAAAAACTTTTTAAACAGTATAGATTAGATAGTCAGTATAGATTAGATTACGGTTATCAATTAACTAACATAAAGTACCTAGAATTTCTCAGAAAAAAAAGTACGACATACACAAAATTAAGAATTAGAGGAAAAGGATATAGGAGATAGACAATGAGCAAACTCATTCAAATTATCCTCTTCTAAACTTAACCTACTGAAATGTCTTATATAGAAACAATGGAATAATATCACTATTATTAAATACCTGCCATAGTTGAAATTCCCAAAATAATTCCAATAGACATCTCAATATGGGTTCCCTGAAAAATGATTACAAAGAACTTAATCCTAAAAATTAAAGCTGAAGTGACTTTAAAAGAATAGCAGAACATTAATAAAAACATAAAATAGTTAAATCAACATGTTTTACAGCAAAATTATATACACAAAATATGCAGAAATATCAATATTTTATTAATTAAAATTAGGCTTTCATAAAAATAAAAAATATCAACACACACAGCAGTACAAGTCATCATTAAGAAGCTAGAATCTGTATTTTCCTATCACAAAGAAAGATACTTCAAAGCTTTTTGAACACAAAGATGACCAATTCATCTAAATTTTAAATTCTGAATGATATATCTATGCTACTGTTATTTAGTTTATGAAAGATTAAAAGGACTAAATCGGTTTCTAGGGACCCAAAAGCTCAGACTTCAAAAATTATCTTATGACACTTAGTTCTTTAGCCATGAAATAGTGAGACCATATGATTCATTTATAAGTGACAGCAGCATTTAGTACAATAGATCTATAACAAAAATGAAGCTTTGTTGTATTTTCACAGAACTTATTTATTGAGATAACTTAAGATTTTCTATATCTATCTCATTCCTCTGAAGAAAAGAGGGGCTCGTATTTTTAATTCTATTTTAAAGAGAAGGAACTAAAATGAAGAAGATTCAACTATTGTAATGCTAGAATAAAGAAGAAATTCTAGAATCTATTGTGCTGCCATAAATGGACTTAATTTTCAAAAGCTCTCTTAAATACTGCTGCTTGGAAATTCTTAAAATCTCAATGATATTTGTGAGGAAAAAAAGCAAGAATGCTCTCTCTGGAATGTAGAAATACTGCATTACTCAATTATTTACAAAAGTGAAGAGAAGCTGAGTTAAATTTTCAACTTTCTTTCCCCTAAGGCTTTTGGTTCCATCCCTTTAAAATACAGTTCTTATATAGTCCAAACAGCCTGATATACAAAAGTCTCCCAGGCACTTAAAATTATAAGGTTGTAAAGGTACTCAAAGAAAGAGATTTCTGAAGAATGAAAGAAAAGAACAGGCACAAAGAATAAGATGTGTATCTGTAAATATGGATGCAAAAACAAACAAACAAACAAACAAAAAAAACTCCTGGAGCTTTAACATAGAAGAGAAGTGTTTGACAGTTACAGTGTTTAAAAAATAAAAAACAGCATCTTTAACAGGAATGAATCGTTAGGAATGACCCAAGAAGAATCTGCTTGCAATGCATGTATTTAAAAAGTATTTAAGTGCTTAATCATTTGATTAAATGTAAGGAACCTGAAAGTCCTTCTAATAGCATACAAAGCCTCAAATAAAATCAAAGTCAATGTGAAGGCAATGGACTATCCTCTCCTTTACTTTTTTCCAATTACATCAAATTTCATGTTAACAGGTTAGAAATTATAAACAAATCTAATACTAGTTGTCTTAAAGTTATACCTGGTTCATTGTCTTAATACAATTAATCTATTCTAGAATTCTAATAAATTCTATCCTAACTAATAAGAACAATAACCCCAAATCACACTCGGTTACAAAAAGCAATCTCAATAACAAAAACATAATAAAAAACTATGAAACTAAAAACTTAGTATGAACAGCAGCCAACAAAAAATCTATTACAAGAAGTTATACGAATTTGTTTTTATGACTGTAACTCGGGCAGCAGCGGCCCAGAGAGTACACCTAACAAGAAAGAGGAAAACATCAAATGTCTATGGCATGACAGAAAAAAAGAAGCAAATATCTTAACTAACTATATCTCAAAAGGCATAGCTGTCCCACAATGTTAGGAAGCTATCAGTGTTTTTCTAAAAAGGTGAAAAAATTTCTTATTATACTAATGATCTCTTGTTTCCCTTTTGATAGGTTCTTTAATTATATCGTGTATGTATTTCAGTCTCAGCAGTCTATTACAAAGCCTCTTTGGAAAATTTCACTGTCCCTGAATTAGTCTGCAATTATCACAGGATAATATTTTTGACACTTATCACTCTTAATCAGGTATTGAGCCAGTGGTTTAAATATTTACTTTAGCATTATATAAATAACAACCTGGTGATAAGTCCCTGAAACTGGATTTCAATGTAAACTAGAAAAATAATCTAGTAATAAACAAATATTACTAAATTGGAGTCAACCATATGGGGCCTGCAAACACAGTCCAGTCTCAGTTATACTGAGACACAGGCCTAAGTAGCACAAAATAGTGAACAATATTACAATAATTTGACTCTAGAATGTGGGTGTTTTGTTTTGTTTGGGTTGGTAGCTCTATTTAGATATTTGTTTCAAAAAAAATGAGACCAGACTGTGAAGGTCTTATTCAAGATCTAAAAAGCTACCCAATTTCTCTATTCTGATCTCTCTTCAAAATCTACCTGAGTCTCTCTTTATGCAAAATATATCATCTCAACACTTCCCTGTAGCAAGAATGGTCTTTCAGCATTTGAATTATCTAATATCTGCTCTACTGAGGTGGGGAAAAAAAAAAGATTATTAGGTAGTATTATATGTAGTATGGGAGGTACTAGCTGTCAATAGAGAGAATCTAAAATGTTGAGTGAATTGTATAAAATCGAAAGAAATATTTGCCACAGAGAGACTTTAATTCAGACAATCTATTCAAAAACACAGCAAGTCTTAACTACAAGTTATAAGTTCATCATAATGGGTTTTTCATTACAACTAGATTTGATTTACATTAACTATTTAAATAATCTAACCAATTCAGATTTTAGCAATTTCAGAAAAGGCAGTGTAGTTCTAAATGGTTGAATAACTTTCTCACATTCGCAGATATATAAATTGGCCACTTTGATTTTTTTTAATTTAATTATTTTTATTTTTCAGTTATAGTTTACATTCAATACTATGCCAATTTGATTCCTATATACAAATGAGAAAAATGTTGAAATCAGTCAAAACACTAGCATTTTGAAATCATATTTCAGAGGCTTTTTCCCTACTACTCTAAGGAATTTTCCAGTGAGTGCCTGTCACCTTCCAGTTATCTGCATGCTAGAGTATTATCTGTGAATTTACCCTGTAAGTTTCCTCAACCAGATGAATGGCCAGGCTTTTTGGATACCTGTTCCCATCAATCTGGACATAAAGTAAGACTATACAGCAAAAAACCCCAAAACACTCTTGAATGAACAAATGTTAGATAATCTTTAAGCAAATTTTATTATCTATACAATATAAATTATCCTTTTATCCCTATTTGAAACCAAATATTTGATTTATGTTCACCTGTAGTACATGTGACCTCCAAAACACACACACACACACACAATTTGCATCTCTCATATGTATTTTCCTCACATTCAATAATCCTAACATTATTCCATTTTTTTAAGCGGTTTCCTACAAAATCACTAGAATTTATAGAATTTTTAAAAAGCTGTAAAGTCAGTGAAGAGAAATGGATAGAGCACTGGGCAGGTTCAGAATACCTGCATTTTAATCATGGGCTTACTTATAACTTTAGAATCTAGACCCAATACTGGTATCCATTAACAAAAGGTGTCACATGACGGTAAAAAGGTAAATCAGCCATCCCTGAAGCTAAACGACACTTTTAAGGAACACCTTTACAGTAAAATGACCACAGCAAAGGAGAATTTTTTTTAACACTACAATGGAACAAAGACAGAAGGGGTATATATTCAGTGTTCCAAACTGAAATTTAAAATATCTTCAGGTTAACTGGATTGACTATATTGAAACATCCTTTAAAACATTTTTGTATGGAAAACTGAATAAGGAACTAATCAAATAACATGTGTGATGTGAACTGCTGAATTAAATAATTCGTAATGTGAATTAAATAACATCAGAAAATTTTATATACTTTTTTCTTTAATAAGAATCTTGAAACTAGAACAGTATACTATAGACTCAATAAATGTTTATTACTGATAATGCTTTACCAAAAGTTTTAATGATTAATATATGTGATGTCTTAAAATTAGTTATAATCTAACATAAAATATAGTAAAAAATAGCTTCATTATATTAATAATTTTATAGTTATAATATGCAATAATCAGGAAAATATAAACCATATAAATTTCTTTATTAACTCAAAATAGAAGGGGTGAGAGAGAGAACTTACTGCAACAATCATAATTGCATTATCCAAAAAGCCAAACCCTATGAAAGGTATCGCATTGTGGATGAATACTGAAAAACATCAAAAACAGAAAATATATTTTAAGATTTCTATTATTTTAAAACGACAAAAACAGACCATATGATCAAAATCTCTCTTAAGTAGAGTTGATAAGCTTTGGAATTTGCTTTCCATTCCCCATAGCCAAAAGATTCTGCTCCTGCTATAAGTTTAGCTTCTTGATAGAAGCTATACTGAGAAATAAAATAAAATAAAATAAAAACACATAACACGTAAAAACAATTGTGTTAGGCTTTTGTGTTTTCTTACTGGCAACACACATATACATATGAATTACATACAATTAATGGCAGAACAAATAAATAAATACATATGAACACCATGTTTTACCTGTTTAATTGCTATTGACATCAATCTGTTTCTCTTATACCTAAAAACTGATATCATAAAATTGATTTCCACATTAGAAATAATAAGAAATTCCTTGAATTAAATTTCAGGAAAGCTCTTTGGTCACTTTTACTCACTAAACAATTTTTTAAACAAACATTAGAAAAATGTGATTATCTCATTTATATTGGACATCTGTGTGTAAAGTCTCCCCCACCACACAATGCATCAGTATCCCTGAATACTTTCACAAATTATAAACAATATTTTATTTAAATAAAAATGTAATTTGGCCTATTCTTACCAAAGGCACACCTTACCTCATCTACCTAGTATATAATATAATCTGAATAACCTGAGATAATAGAAATGTAACTAGGAAGAACTAATACCTATATATTTTTATACATTTAGCCTCCCTTTTTTCACATTTGCATCTTCAGCACATTGCAGAATGCCTAGTGCATAGTAGATGCTCAATAAATATTAGTTAATTAAGTTGAGGACCACTAACCTGAAAAGGAAGAGAATTCCAGACTGAGAGAACTGAAGGCAGACTGTGAAACAGATTAAAAGCTGGGGATAGTTAAAAGACTTTATTCCAATTAATCTATAAATTTCCAATGTATAGTCAACATCAGTTCAACTGAGGACTCTTTTTAGATAAACATCAAAACTCTGAGTTTTATATCATATCCAAAAAATAGTCCCTTAAATCAACTGGTTATATGTGTTCAGTTTCAGTAACTTTAGAGTCTTTTTTTAATCTAGTTAGGTCCACAGAAAGTATAATTAAAATATAAGCCAGAAGTTAAGAAAGTTTGATATTACTACAAATTGAGTTCTGTACCAACCAGGAAAGGCTAATAAACAGTCTAAAAAACCCCACCAGAAAAAAAAAAAAACACACAAAACAAAAGCACTTCTACCCACAAGCACTATCGAAGACTAAGATTAGGGAAAATAGTAGATATCCTAGGTCATTTCAGATTTCTTTTTGTTATCAAGTAAGAATATTCTAGATAAAAAGCAGCATCTTTTCAATTATAAAGAATATTATTTTAAATGCAGTTGAGTATGTTAAAAATCAAATAGAACATAATGAAATGGGATTTTTCAATTAAATAGCCTAGTTTTGGTTCTTTGACTTTTTGCCTAAGTCTAGTAATCTACTAGACATAAAAATTTTATAATAAGTAGCTTCCAAAACATATATATAATTCCAATTTCCAAAAACATAGCACAAATTTGATAGGTCAAAAAAGTATAATGAAATTTTAAAAATTTACTAAAAAAAAACCCCCAAACATTTACAGTGAAGAAAAAACTACTTAAATTTATCTCTGGAGAGAGGTCCCACAAATCATCTTCTCAATCGTCTTTGAAATGTAATACGGCAAAGTAACTATGAAACCTTTGAGATTACTTAACATTTGGGGGTTACTCTGACAGCATCTCTAAAACCGGCCAGTTATAAATATCTTAAATTAGGTGTTAAGGCTATTAAAATAAGATTAGACCAGTTGCTAACCTAGTAAAAACCTGGTTTGTAAAACCAAGGCACGTTGCTATAATAATCACTTTGAACTATAAAATATATCATGTTTTTATGCCTAGACCTAAATAAATGTATATCATATTTTTATGTCTAGACCTAAATAAATGTGTCCTATAAGTAAAAAAAAAAAAATATTGTTAACCCAAAGGAAAAAAATATAATTTTCAAAAAATTAAATTAACATGTACTGGATACTCCACTGGCGCTTGAGACTTGGTTACCAGCCCTCAAGAAGTCTGGGTATGATAACACAGCCATAGAAATAGTTAATTTCAATATGACCAAAAAAGTGATAATAGTATTATACAGTGCTATGGATATTGACTGTATGAATCTAGGCTAGGAGAATCAGGAAAGATTACCTAAAGAAGAGAAGTCTTAACAAATTCTTAAACTATTTTGATATTTGGGAAAAGTTACTTATTTCTAACATAAATTATATTCTACCTTTGAGAGAAAAAAGAATTATTAAATAGGTTTAAAAAAAAATTATGTTTGCTCTCCAGTATGTAATGATCTTCCAATTTGTAATTTCTTCAATTTCCTTTGGGAAATAATATTCTGTACCTCAGTAATTGTTAGCAAATCACATCTAATATTTAGCTCTAACTGACAGCCTACTCAAATTCACTTTACTGTTAAATAATTCTTCTTCAACTGTCTTTATAAGATCCCAAACTGTTTGACATACTTCAGCGTTGGCCTTTGAATATTTACTCCTATCATAATAAAGAAAGCATACCAGAAGCATCCTAAGATTCTTCTTCCTGGTGGTTTTAAATCAACTTTACTTTCTTCATTATTACAAACAGAAAGCCTGGGGTATTTTCTCCACCACAGAACAGTTCCACCTAGCCTTGAGCCTAGAAATTCTAGTTTGACAATTGCCTAACTTAAATCCAAACTGAATTAAATATATCCTTTTTCCTAAGAATTAAGCAAAATTCTACCATAAGTATAATTCTACTTGTAGACGGTAAAATATTTAAACGATAATGCATATGGTTAATAATATTAGAAACTTGGTAATATTGTGATATGTGTTAAACCAAGCTTATAAACTGTTTGCTTCAGCATAATAAATAGGATAATCCACTCTATCTGGAAAAGTTTAATTCACTGACTCTTTTATACTATCAATGAATGATACAGTTATTTTACATCCAAACGATAGACACACAATATTTAACAATTATAGAACCATTACCATATCTCAGCTGTCCTGGGGTGGGTGGTCGAGCTTCCAATTTTTCTAAAGGGGAAAAAAAGGGTGTGGAGCAAGAATTAGTTACTATAGCATGATTTCTTTTTTATTACAATGAAGAAAACACCAGCAGATTTACAAAGTGAGAAAACATTAGAGTTTATTCATAAATTAACTTTAGGTTAATAGACCCAAATTATCCATACAGAAAATATTACTTGGTATGGATTAAATTACAAGACTATAAAACAAAAATGAGTAAATCATTTGCTTTTTTTTTGTTTTTAAGTCCTTATTTCTATATAATGAACCTGTTTACATTAATTACAGTAAAAAGAAAACACTGCAAAAATACAGCTACCCTTCTTTAAGACAGCAACCCTACATGACTTAAGAAATATACATACAAATGAATATTAATAACATGAAAAATAATATTCAAAGAGACCTAGGTGTCTTTCAAAAATAGGAAAACTATTATTAAATGTATTACACCAATGACTTCACTGGATTGTGTTCTGTTCCTTAAATAATCTCTTGATAACATACTAAATATTTTTAGTTTTGAAACCTACACTACTGAATAATATAGAATATTTTACACAATAAAATGACCTAAAAAAGCAGGGTGTTATTCAACAAGTAACAATATACTATTTATAATATGTCATAATAAACACACAAAGTTTTCCCAAATATATATTGAATATCTTCAAGTGCCATCATTAAATCTACAAATTAACAATTACTACAAAAAATGCAATCTACCTAATCCCATAACAATAACTCTTGCACCATTTGTGCAAGTACAGGAGTAAGCTATGGTAAATGGCTAAGAATCCTACCTTCTTCATCATCACTCAATCCACAGAAATAATGATAACCTATAGGGAAGAACTCACACCACAGACTATTCTACTCTAAAGATTTAGACAACCAGATTTTTCAAGGCAACACATTACAGACAATGCACATTTTCTAAAACATTTGTTTATAACCTATGATAACATAAGAACTTAAGAATTTAGTTTAAAAAAAGTAAAGAGCAAATAAATCTCTACTGATAAGCTATATGAAAAAGGAGTATTGATCATATTTGTGAATGCTATTTTACTAAAAAAGCATATAGAACCATAATGGCTTTACCATAAGAAATACACTAAAACCTAGAGTTTAATCAATTATCATATTATTCAGAAAGTTGTAAGAATGCAAGTTTAAGTTTTGTTCTTCCTTTTTGAAGAAATGTTAAGAAATGAAGATATACTAATGTTTGTAGAATTTTACATCTGATTAAAATATGTTCTCCATTCTTTGACTAGCACTATTATCTCAAAATTTACTTTGAAAGCATGCAAATAGTTTTCCAGATTTTTAACAAGGAGTATAGGATACTACTGTAGTCCACAGAGTTTTCTGGTGAAGTAAAAATGCAAAAGCAGTTACATACCAGAACCATCTGCTAGCGGGATTACTCACTATCACTACGGTTCTAACACTGTGAGGAGACGTCCTTGTCAACTGACTGAACATCTCGAAATACCTAAAAATTCAACAAGCAGGACTTTCCCGATAGAATGAGAGTATACAGAGTCCTTGGTTTTACTTCAAATTCCCTACATATTGAGCAAAACATTTAAAATATTTTACAAGTCCTAAGAATAAGTGCTAGGCAAATGTATAATATGTAGCAGTAAAGAGAAAAAAAATCATATAATACATACAGTATCCTAAGCTTTCGTTCCAACTACACATAAGGACTAAGAAATTAAAGGTAATAAAAAAATGTTTTTCCAAAAAAGAGAGAAAGATAAAGAAATATAAAGGAAAGGAGAGAGACCAGGGAAGAAAACCACTGGCGGCATAGAGACGAAGGTAAAATCAAAGCACAGATCTGTCTCCTGCTTCACAGAGAACCCAAGGAGGAACAAGAGGAAACATGAAAGGAACATTTCCTAGAAGTGGAAATTTTATTGAAAGGTACCCATCAAAAATTTTCTAAATTATAAGTTGATAGTTTTGAGGACTCTGACACTGTAAGTTATCTTCTTTACTATATTAACTGAATCAAAACAAAATATATATCAGAAGTAAAAAACATTAGATGTACAATACACAACAGAACTCAATCTCAGACATAAGCCCAAGGCTTCAGCAATATATGCAGGTTTTAAAATGTAACGGCTGCTAATATGACCTCCCTAAAAAACAGTCACAATAAACCCCAGCAATTTTATTTCCCTATAAATATATCTTAATCTTAAGACTTTTCTTTTGACATAGGTAAACTACCTATACTTACACTGGACATACATTGTAATCCAACGTTTTATTCAGCAGACTTCGGAGTTGTGTGTGTGTGTGTATGTATGTGTGTGTGTGTGTGTGTGTGTGTGTGTGTGTGTGTGTGTGTGTGTGTGTGTGTGTGTTTTACATACACCATAATTTCTCTCTTCTTTTCTGATTATTTTAAAATAATAAGATGACCATTAAGAATGTACTTTGCAATACCATATTTTCCAACTATTTTTAGCTTAAAAAATTTTAGATCCACTTCCAATACTGAACCTTCTTTTAGACCCAATCCTTCTGCACAAAACAACAATAAACTATAGACTAAAATATAATATAACCAACCATCCGAAAGCACTGCAAAATGACCCAGAATAGGTTGATTCTGGGGAGGAATCAACACTTAGAAGGAAGAACGGAACTAAATGAGTTACTGGTTTGCTGCAGCTTTTGGCCTGAGGGCAGGCCTGAATCCACAACATGTAGGACAACTATATCTTCAATCTTTATGGTCGGAAGAATCAATAGATAGGCTGCAAGATAATCAAAGCGACTGGAAAGTTAAGAGGGGAATCCTAGAAAGAACAGAGTCAGAAAGGAGGAGCCCTAAATATACATTCAGTTCATATATATGGCTGACTTATGAACCATATAGGGAAACCCAAAAAATTCCTAGCTGAAGGTAAAATAACTAAAGATTTGAGCTGCATGCAGCCCAAGAGACAGAGCTTATAGTTTAAGCTTAACCATTAATTGCCTGCTAAAACAAATACACAAAAATCAGTATCTTTCAGAATAATAAAACAGAATCCAAAGTTTCTGTAACATAATTACAGCAATGACTAGGATACAATCCAAAATTAGTTCAGAAAAAAAGAGGAAAATATGACCCATTTCCAGGAGAAAAAACAACAGAGACCAATCCAAAATGACTCAAAATGTTAGAAATAGTAGACAAGAACTTTAAAGTAAAATTTAAAATTATACTCAAAGACATAAATGAAAATACACTCAAATAGAAGCTTTAAAAAAGAACCATATTGAAGCTCTAGATTGAAAAATGCATTATCTGAAATTTTAAAATGAACTGAATAGGCTTAAAAGCAGAATGGGGGTAATAAAAGAGTTAGTGAACATGATGATATATCAGTCAGTAAAAATCACCCAATCTGAAGAATAGAGAATAAAAGGATTGAAAAATAAGAAACCAGAGTCTCAGGGACCTGTGGCTAAATATGAAAGGTCAATGTATGTATAATTGGAGTTCCAGAAGATGAGGAAAAAAAGAACGAGAAATTTTTGAAAAATGGCTAAAAACTTCCCAAATTTGGTAGAGGACATAAATCTCTAATAAGACATATATGAAGAAAATCAATAATAAAGAAAATATCATGAAAGCAGTCAGAAAAAAAGAAGACATTAAATACAGGAGAACAATTATCTGAATATGCTGAAAGAAAAAAAAAAGCTATAAGTCCAGTATTATATATCCAGAAAAATTATACTTCAAGAATGAAGGCAAACTATATCTCAGATAAACTAAAACTATGAGAATGTGTTGCCAGCCAACCTATAAACTTCCCAATCCTACTTGGAGATATAAAAGCCTCTCTCTTAGCAACTGATAGAAAACTATGCAAAAAGATCAGCAAAATATAAATTATTTGAACAGTATCAACCATCTTGATCCAATTGATATTTAAACATCTACACCCAAAAACTATAGAATGCATTTTTCATCTTCAGATATATTCATCAAGGTAGACCATATATATGATCCCCAAAACATGTGTTAATAAACTTATAATTAAAATCATAAAGAATATATTCTCTGACCAAAATAGAATCAATAACAAGTTATCTAGGAAAAAATCTAGAAATTATTATCTTCTACATACATGAGCCAAAGAAATTAAAAGAGAAAATACAGTTGACCCTTGAATAACATGTGTTTAAATTGCACAGGTTCACTTTCATGCTGATATTTTTTAATAAATACCATAAATGTATTTCCTCTTCCTTATGATTTTCTTAATAACATTTTCTTTTCTCTAGCTTACTTTATTGTAAGAATACGGTACATATAACATACAAAATGTGTTAATTGACACATTACATTATCGGTAAGATTTCTGACTAACAATAGGCTATTAGTAAAGTTTTGAGGAAGTCAAGTTATATGTGGATTTTCAACAGCGTGCTAGGGAGCAGGGGGGCATCCCTAACCCCTGCGTTGTTCAACGATCAACTGTACTTCAAACTGAATAACAATAAAAATACAACGTATCAAAAATCGTGGGATACAACTAAATAAATGCTTGGAGGGAAATTTACTATTTGAGATACTTATATAAAAAGAAGAAATATTTAAAATAAATGACCTATAGTACTATATTAAGAATAAGAAAAAAAGAGCAAGGTAAACCATGAATAAGCAGTAGAAGGAAGGAAATAACAAAAAGAGTTGAAATCAATGAAATAAAAAACAAACAATAAAGGAAATAGACAAAGTTGGTTCTTTAAAAAGATCAATAAAATTAATAAACCCCTAGGCACACTGATCAAGAGAGCGAGAATAAATTACTAATATCAGGAATGAAAGAGGAGACATCACTACTGATCCTACAGACATTAAGAAGAGAATATTATGAATAACTATGCCAACGAATTCAACAACTTAGATGAAATGGACAAATTCCTTGAAAAATTCAACCTATCCAAACTGACATAAAGATGAAACAAAAAATGTGAATAGCTCTATCTAGTAACAAAATTGAATCTGTTATCAAACAACTTTGCTAACATAGCACCCTTTAGGCTCAGATGTTTGCACTGGTGAATTTCATCAAACATTTAAAGAACTCCAATCTTACACAAACTCACAAGCTCTTTCAGAAAAATAAAAGATGAGGAAATACTTTCCAATTCATTTTACGAGGCCAGAATAATCCTAAAAACAAAACCTAACCAAGAAATTACAAAAAAGAGAAAATTACAGACCAATATCCCTCATGAATGCAGACATGAAAACCCTTAATTGAATAAATGTTCTGCTTTCCTAAAGTGTGTTTATTCATAATAGTGGCAAAAAAATAACTAACATCCATATCCTTACATTTCCCCTTTTATTAAACATTTCTCACTGTTCAAAAAGTTGCTCTCAATAGGGTTCCATATTTAGAAATATAAAGGTTAGAAAAATTATCTATAAGCATCTATGAGACATAGGATGTTTTTCCCTTTTAATTTTACAGTTAAAAGTCTTTGCTGGAGGGCAAGTAAATAAGAGAATTGTTGCAAACTACTCATTCATACTGTATCGAATCAAATAAAAAGTATTTGAAATGGGACTATCTCTCCCTCGGATCTTTCCTTGAGAATTTAAATGTATTTAATCATTTTAATGTACAGACAAACCTTTTCCTTATATAAAAACCTCTAGATATTTATTACAAATCCTAAAAACAAAGAAAAACATTTGCATTTTTAAATATAAGATTTTTCAACACTTTCAATATTTTATTTTGCTTCAGTAACCCACCAAGATTAGAGAAAACAACTTAAAACATTTAAAACAATTTCACTTTTTTAATCAAAAGAAACTCTAATATTTTAGAACATATAAAGAATGAGGTGCTTCAGTCGGTTTTCTCATTAACTAAAGTAACCAGAAGACTGCTGTAGCTTATAAAATGTTAGCTGTTACTACCTAAGTAATACCGAATTTCTAAAAAATAATTCTTTGATGAATTGGAATATTCTAGTTCATCAGAATCATTGTTTTAATGTTCAATTATTATCTATTCGGGGAACATAAAACTAAGAAGCATTGTCACATAAAAAGGAAATCAGAAAGGAGTCAGAAGAAAACACAAATTAAGGCTTTTGTCCCTATTTGAAGAATAAAAATGTATTTAATCCAGCTGCTCTTTATAGTTTGTTACATAAATTATGAAATTTTAAGTTTTCTACTGTGTTCACTTAAAGAAAGGGGGAAGTCAGATTAGGAAGTAAAGATTATTGGAGAAATGAGAAACAGAATAAGGTAAGAAAAACAGATGAAGAACAAATGCAGAGATTTTTTTTTTTTAAAAGAGAGATTTTTTTAAAGCGAGCCTCAGAGAAGGCCATACAATAAAGAGACTCCCTAGATCTGGGTGAATGAGTTGCTGGTACATGGGTTTTGTCAGTCCTTCTACTGCATTTCTTTGTTGATTAGCCATCCCGTGGTCTAAATTTGACACTCATGTATCAGACTCCATTGTGCACACAGGTACCTCCTAATACATAGCACAATTCTCAGCACTATGAGAAAACCAAATTAATAGAAATCATTCCAGTTGTGTCAGAGGTTCCCAGGTTTTGCTATAGGACACAGAGGTTTCTGTATCCCAGGCTATGTTCTAAAAGTTTATTTTAAAAAAAATCCTGACCGACTGTTTATTGTTATCATTTTTTTAACATCAAATGACATCTGGTGAGGGAAGAAACTGACTATAGTTTCTAATAAGTTGAATTCCAGTTAGTTATTTTTTCTTTTTCCTATACTGAAAGGTAACCAATAATAATAGTTGTTTGATTGATAAGATTAAGGAGAAGCTTTTCATAGGACATATATTTAGGACAGTAATTCTACAATCAAGCTTTTTCTACTGCAATGACTATATGACCTCTAACCATAGAAGAACAAAATTACTATTTTAAAGTTCACATTTGCTTTCATCTTGGAAAATTCCTACTAGGTTTTTTTACTAAAATATTTTAGAATACTTCATAACTAAAATATAACTTATACATTCAAATATTTTTATTAGTGCTATAAACATACAAGGTAAATTTTAACTTACCCTTTATATTAGTGCTTAGAACAATGCAGACAATTCTTTTAAACTGTGCTTTTCAGGAATATACAACATGCAAGTTTTAAAATAGAACTGCCTGCAACCTAGCTATACAATGCCTTGGGCCTCTGATTGTACTTTGAAGTCAAAATTGTTTGCTACAATCAGAATTTACTGAAAACACCTTACATTAAATAAGCCATATTTACATACACACATACAAATATACAATTTATACATAAGTATCTATTCATATTTATATATATTAAAAGAATGAGGATGCTGAGTTTGTTTTTTCACTTAAGAGAAATTTTTAAGGAAAAATTAGAAAATAACATTAAATACTAAATTCCTTTGTTTTATCTAAATAGTTATACTTTTCAACTAAGGTTATACATGTTTACTGTAGAAAGTTAATGAGATTCAGAGAAACAAAAGGAAGTTAAAACTACCTATAATTTATCAGAAATAAACATTTTGATGTATTCTTCAATCTTTTTTCTATGGAGATGTAAAAAAATTGTATTCTGATGTTTTTCACAAAGCATTATATGGTATTTTCCCTTAACTTTAAATTTTTTAAGTCAATCGTTTTATTGGTATATTTTATTTCATCATATGTTGTACAACAGTTTAACTAATCCCCTATTAGTAGATATTTATTCCTTTTCACATTTACAGATAACACTAATTTAAATTTGTACCTAAATCTTTTTATGTTCCTCTGAAAGTTCCTTAAGGTAGATTCCTAAATGGCATTACTGAGTCAAAAAAAAAAGGCATAAATTAAAGGATTTAAAAAAATTTGCAAAATTTCTCAGAAAAAGTATGTCAAATTATTCCTATCTTGCTGCATTTTTGTTTAATACTACACCCTACTAAAAATAGTTTCCCATTTTCAGAATGTAGGTAAACTGTCATTAAAACAAAATCCTTGAAAGAAATTTTCTAAGCCCCAATCAACTGCAAAGTTATTTTAATTGGCAAAAGATTCTAATACACAAATAGGTAAGATAGGTCTAAGAAGTTCATTATAAGATTTAACCTATATCTCTCCCCTTAATTATATTTCTCTTTAAAAATAACTTTTTTTATAAAAAACATTAACAAGTCTTTCTAGAATATTTTTAGAATAAGCTATGCCCAGTGTATTTCTTTTTTAAATAAATTACAAGGAGATATATTGTATTTAAACTGAAAATCAAAAACTTTGGTAGAAGAAATGCAAGCGAAACACCTGTAGTTTCTTCATTTTAGTTTCCATTATAAAATGTGTTTACAATGGTGGTGCTGGAAAACAGAATTAGTTCCCTTGATATATATATAGAGCGAATTCTATATATTATTTAATAGAGATTATAATTTGTCATTTTCATTACTAAACATTCCATTAAATTTAACCATACTTTACAAGGTATAAATCTAAACTTGAAACAAAAGAAAATTTGAAAACCAAAAAGAGTCTTGTTTTCTATCATACTTTTATGGCAATGATAATTCTAAATGTGATAGCTTGTTTCAGTCTGTTATTGTGGAAGTAAATTAAACATCAACATAAGATCACAAATCAAGGGAAAAATTCAAAATCATTTATAATAGACTTAATAAGTACCAAAGCAACTTCACCCTGAGATGACATAAAAGGAACAGTTTAATGAACGGTTTAATGCATATACTATTCCTTTAATTATAAATAACTCAATACTCTTTAAAAAAAAAGTGCCCAGTTATCCAGTTTCTGATCTTTTGCCCACCTAATATTTGCTCCAGGTCCCACCCCAGCATCTTTCCCAAGAAAGTACAGGAAGTAGACTTGACAACACAAATCACATTTAACCTAAAAAGAGATTTATAAAAAGAACAGAGATGAAATCACTGTTATTTAATCAACAATTTGGGGACTATGGGTTTCAGTTACATGTATTTCTGATCATTATAAATAGCTGCTCAGACTTTTAAAAACTGAACCAAAAGTTCCAATGGATAAGGTAAAATTTACACTAAATATATAAAACATTAAAAATTACAAAGTTTAAGTACAAACCATGCTGTATGCAAAATAATTTAAGCAAATCATATTAAATGCCAAAAAATCAAACATGCACCAAAAGGGGTTTATAAAGCTACACAGCAGTATTTTTCATAAGAAACAAATTAATATGGCTAAGAATTATACTTATAAAAACTGACATTCAAAATTTAAAGATGAAAACTTTTGAGAAATAGCAAGGATCTTAACTTTTTAACTTAGTAAATTTAAATTAGCAGGTCTTGTCTTTCAAAATGAAGACTATAATTATAAAAGAACTTTTAAATTATTTTTTAAAATACATGCTTTAACTAAGACCCAAAAAAGCATTTGAGTGTGATTTTTTAAATTTTATTTAGCATATAAAGTTTTCCTGCAACATGTACATTATGTAGCAAAAAATTTATACTTAGAGCATATAATACTGTCACCTCATTAACTAATCTTCTGGGGAATGGAACATGTGACTTGGGGCTTTCTGGCACCCCAAACTGGTATCCAGTTTATCTAAGGACAACTAATTAGTTCCTGAGTTGAGGGAGGCCAGTGGCATAACAATTGAGGACAGGAGCTGGTCAGTAGTAATGAAAAAGATAGTGCCCAACGAATCATCACCTGTATTAACCTTATTAATACACTAACCTGTTAATTGTTTACCTCTGGCCTAAGAAATAGTAAATACTGGAGGTAAGCTATTTCCCCTATAGCTGTCGTTTCGAGGAGTTTTGGGGTTTTTTTTGGATAATCAAATACCATGGATTAGTGGTTGATTTCACCTAACTTGTATACTACTTAACACAGAGACTATATTCCTTCCCTTCCTTCATGCCAAAGGAAGACAAAGAAAATAATTACTAAATATAATGATATTCCTTTTTAAAAAGAGACTAAGATATTAAAACAATAGTACAACTTTTAAAAATAGATCTTATTACTTTAACTTATTAGGTATAGAGACAGTATTATATAGCTTTAAGGTCAGAAAATCTGTAACTATATTATACATGAATATATTATATTACAGATGGAAAACTTAAAATGAACTATGAAAAAATAATAATTCACCTTGGACTATTCTCTGTGGGTATGGTTACATAGATTCCCCAGAAGATATTCATTTTAAAATAAAATTGCTTAATACTAGGAACAAGAAGAGATTTTTTTTTCAGTTAATACATTATCTTTTCCCCTTTCAATCATTCCCAAAATAAAAATTCTTTCAGAGGATGTTAGTGCTGAAAGGACTAGAAACCATCTGCCAGTGGTTCTCAACATCTAGTGGTCCTTTTTTCCTACTCATTCATCCTAAAGAAACTTATAATCTTTTTTGTTTCTTATGTCTCACTTGCTGTGGCTATTTCAATAATTTTTAAAATACACTATTTAAATATAATTAAAAATAAGTGATTTTTGTCTTTTGTTAAGGTCATAAATTTAATCCTTCAGTTAAGCATGCAATTATTATTCCATCACATTCACAGAGTCTAGGATTAGATAATAAAAATAGTTCTTAGACAGTCTAAAACACTTGACAAAAAAAAAGATTATCGTTATAACTAAATCATGCTATTTCAAACCAACAAGAAGTTATGTAAAACAGATGCTTTGTTACTTGCAATAAACATCTAATGGACAACCAACACTGTTAACATTGTACTATACCAAAACTATCAGGGGTCTCTGCTGATGATATCTCCTTTGCTTGCGTCACAATGGTAATCTCAGGTTTGGGATATCTGCATGCTAAAAATATTTTAAAATCAAAATGTGTTCAAGCAATAAAGTAAATAAAATATGTATAAATAAAAAATATTTATGAAATTTTAAAGTAAAATATGCTAGAATAGAGGCAGTCCTCGCTTCGCACAGTAGCGTGGGGCTATGAAACTGACAATGCAGGCTGAAACCATGCAGAGCAATGGAGAAAATTACAACTGCTCTGTGACCTTAAAATTTCTTTTCACATTAAAAACTCACAAGAAAAAAAACCTGAAACCATGTATGGTGACGGATGTTAACTAGATTGATTGTGGTGATCATTTTGCAATATATACAAATATCAAATTATTACTGTGTTCATTTGAAACTAATACAATATTGTCTGTCAATTACACCTTAATAAAAAAAAATTTAAACTCTCACACTGACAGTTATAAAGGAAAATTTTTAAATAGTAAAACTAATATTTAGTATACTGTAATTTAAAATATTAGAAATACTGAAAATTAAAGTGTTTTCTTTCTTTGTAAAAAAGGGATCAAGAGCAGCTTCAACAGTGCTAGCTGGCACTCATCAAATAACTTACAACAGGGAGCAAGCATCTCTTCTATGCCTTGGTGAACTGTCACTCTCCTTTCCAAGTCTGGATTAGCTGACGGCATTTAGCCTTTTTGTATTTTCAATGTCATGAAATATCTGAGAGTCTCTTTAGAGTGAAGTTTTTACCAGTCACCTCCTCTAAAACATCATCATCGTTTTCACACAACCTCCTCACTTCTGTCCATAATAAGTTCACCTCCTCTAGGCTCCTCTGCGTATCTGGAGTCTCTCAAATGGCAGCAGTTCAACAGCACTGTCAACATCCCCACATCCTGGGGGACTGCCTCAGCTAAGAATGTTGCCTTAGCCTCTGTATCCTGCCCAGGGAAGTCCACAATCAACAGCTCATTTTCACAGAGGTAGAGTCCCAGACCTCTCACCAACTCAGGACAACACTGAAGGGTCATCCTATCTCCAACACTATCCACAGGGTCAGCTGAGGCTTCCATTGAGACTGCATTACTTCTACCTCTGCCCCAAACTGCTTCCTTCTCTTCCCTTCCTAAGTAAGGAGTCCAACAGCACTCCCCAATAAACTTCATGCATGTGAATCTCTATCTCAGAGACTGCTTCCCGAGGAACTTATTAACCTGTGACAGGGATGACAGAGCATCATGTCAGCAACTTATCCTCAGATGATTTAGGAAGAAAAAAAAAACTTATTGTACTATACTTGAAATTTTTCTATAAATTTGGGACTGTTTCAAAATTTACAAAGTAATACAAAGTTAACTGGGGAAAGCACAGGATGAAGAACAGGATGAAAGAAAGCAGAAGAAAAAACGGTATGACTGGGCCCATGGTTCACTGAAAAAAGAGACTAACCAATGGACAGTATGTTCAAGGTAATAACAGGAAATAAAGAGGAACACAAAGAGATGAATACATCTGTTACACAGCACTTATTACTCGAAAGTGACCACTGTATAGCTATAAAATCAGTTAACAATTCCCATTTTTTTTTCCTAACGCCTTTGAGAAGCCCTTTTGAAGAGAAAAAAAAAAAAGCTAGGATAATGTTTTTTAAACCATGATCTTTTTTAAAGATCTTTCTCACAAACATAAAATTCTGCCAGCTCACCAAATGTGCCACATCTTACATTATCATTCTCACATCTGCTTGCCTGTTTCCTTTCACAATGCAAGCATGCCCGAGTTTATTTTCTTCACTTCAACTCTTTCCCACCTTAAAAACAAAAACAAACCCACCTTCGCTAACCTTGCTATTCAAAATATGGTCGCTGGACCTGCAGCATTGAAACCACTGGGAACTTGTTAGAAATGCAGAATCTTAAACCTACTGAAGCAGAATCTGCATTAATAAGATTCTCAGATGATTTTATACGTACATTAAACTTTGTGAAGCAAGGTTCTAGCTTCCACTGTGGGATGTAGAGAGCTACAAAGAGCACTGCCAACACTCTTACGGTGAAATGAAGTCAAACTAAATTCAAGTTCATGACTTATTTCGAACCAAACCCATAAGAAGACTGAAGTCACAGAGCAAATAACTTGGCCTAAATCAAAATAAAGGCAGGCCCCCGCAAGGACAGAAGGGACATTAGCACTAGCTTACTTCAGTGCAACCAGACACCATATGAAGGGTACAGCTAGAATAGTACGGGAACAGGTGAAGGCAGAGTAAGGGCTGGAGGGACAGCGAGAAGGCACTAGGGTACACAAAAGTTGTGGGACTGTGTACTTTCTTGCAGATTCTTTCACCAGAAATCCCACCAGACACAAAAAAATTCTAAGAGAGGAGCCTTAAGAAAGTGTCATTGTGGTGTAGACCTGCAGGAGGGGAAAAGCAGTTGTACAAAAGGGACATGAAATTCTACCTGGATCCTTTTTTCAATCTCTCCTATAAGTCCAAAGCCTCAATCTGTTAGGAGGGTAAAAATACTGTCACCCTTAGGGCAGGCGGGGTGACTAACTGTCCAGTTTGCCAGGGACTGTCTCAGTTTTAGCACTGAAAGAACTATATCCTAGGGGAAAAAAATGTTACTCCTACCTCTCCAGTATTTTAATTTAAAAAATGGAGTTTCAGATCATCTTTATTTCTATAAGTTTCTTACCAAAGAAAATGAAAAGATCTTACCTGCTAAATGGCCTGCATATTTTCTATACAATTCTGCTAAAAAGGGGTATGATTTTATTTTTCTCTGATGAACTAGAATTCTGCACAGAACTGTCTGTAAAAAAATGAGTACACTAGTAACAAATATTTAAAGTAAGTTCAGACTTCTAACCTGTGAGTAAAGAGATTCAAATCCTAGTAGTACTCAAGCTGCTATAGTATAGCAGCACTACGCAAAGTTCTCTTTAAGGAATTGAATGCTTCTTTATCGATAATCCCTCCTCAGCCAGCTAAAATCTGGTTTCTTCCTACAAAGTTCTCATAAAACTACATCTGACAAATCCTATGGGCCTTCTTTTTCCCCCCAGTCTTCCCACTACTTGTCCCATCTAAAGCATCGAATCATTCCCACCATCTTGTTCACTTAGCTTCTGGAATACACTATTCTTGTTATTTTTTCCATCTTTGTGGACACTCCTCTCAGTCTCTTTCTAGTTTCTGACTCTCATTCCTCTTCCCTTCCAATAAACTTTGGTGCTTTTGAGTTCTCTCCTGGTCATCTTCTCCATCTATATACAATTACATCTTCCCATGAGTTCCAGATTCATGTTATAAATACACACACACACACACGCACACACGCACACACGCGCACACAAACACACCCCCCTAATTACTTGTATTCTCCATTCACATTCGCAAGGTCCCTTAAACTTGAAGTATCTAAAATTAACACTTTAATTTTCATCCCCCAAATCTATTTTTTTCTGTCTTCTCTCTCACAGTTAATAGCATCACCTTTTACTCAATCACTACAGTCAGAAACCTAAAGTCATCACTTTCTATTTTCTTTCTTTTAAGTACCTGCTCCTTTCTAACCTATTAGCAAATCTCATCAGTTGACTCTCAGAAACATATCTTAAATCCATCTCTTCTTTGTTTCCATGGCCACGTAGTCTAAGCCACCACCATCCCTAGTCTAGACTACTTCAACAGCTTCCTAAAAGGTCTCCCACCTTATGCATGTGCACCCTTCAATGCGCTCTCCATTAGCAGCCAAAGTGCTCTTGAAATCTCATTATTTCACTCTTGTGTTTAAACTTTCGAATGGCTTTCCGGTGGTTTACCTAGAAAAGCCCTGACTAATCTGGCTTCTGCCTACCTGCCCATCTCATCTCATTCCACTCTCCCCTTCGTTCATCAAGTTCCACTCGTGTTTGCTATCTGTGGATTCCTATGCCATGCCAAGTCCCTTCCTATCTCAGGGTCTTGGTATTTGTTTTTTCTTCAGAATGCTCTTCCTTCAGCTGTCTGAATAACTGGCTTCTTCTCAATCTTTTATCTTCAGCTTAAATATCACCTACACAAAGGCCTTCCCAGATCACCTTATCTAAAGTGTCATTCTGTTTATACTAACAGCATACACTACCTATAATTACTTTATTTAATTAATTTATTATTTATTTATTTTTTATTTTTTAGGCGAGGCAACCCTTGGTTGACCTCGCAGATTGCAAGGATCTTGTCAATCTACAATCCCTTATTTATCTATCTATCTATTTATTTATTTATTTATTTATTTATTTATTTATTATTTTTTACACCCACAGCACCTGGTCTTCCTAAGTGGTCTCCCATCCAGGTACTAATCAGGCCTGACCCTGCTTAGCTTCCGAGATCAGACAGGATCGGGCTTGTTCAAGGAGGCATGGCCGTAGTTACTTAATTTATTAATCATATATTTCCTCTTCCAAAAGTGTAAGCTTCATAAGAGCATTGTGCCAACTTAATTTACTAATATACTCCCAACAGTGTCTATTACATAGCAGAGAGAGTTAACAAGTATTTAAGTAAACAGATTTTCAAAGTTTGGATAACTTTTCTATGAAAAGTATATTAGATATACTTTTTTTATATCATTCAAAAATCTAGAGAAAAATTGGAGTCTCAAATACTAGTTTTCTGACTTTTCCGAAAGTCTCACATAATTTATAAACTTTTAGTGCACAATGATTTTACTTTGATTTCCCTTATTTTCAAAGTAACAATGTCGTTATTTGCTTTTGTGTTGAATGTCGTATGTTTTGCAAACATACAGAAGGTAGACTAAGATGTGTGACTTTTATTCAGCATCTGAGGTGTAACCTTTTTCCCAGCATGTGTTAAAAATCCCAAGTATAAGTATACAGAAAGGTATAATAAAAGGTGTAATAATAAGAACAAAGGTTTTAGAGTCAAACAAACCTAAGTTAAAAACTCTACTCTGCCACACAGGTTGTAGGATCTTGGGCAAGCTCCTCTTTGCCTCAGTTTCTTTATCTACAGAATATAGATCATCCTGTCTCTCTCCAGGAGAAATAAACAAAAACTCACGTAGTTCAGTATGTTTGACACACAGCAAATACTTAATAATTGCTAAGTAGTTGTAAGGAAAATGGTGCTAGCAGCAGCAATAGTGGTAGCTGTAGAATATCTTCTATAAAACATAAGAAACATTTGTACAATATTTGTACAGTATATATTCAGAAGTTGTTATAATAAAACCAGGCTGTTTTTAAAAGTACAAATGTTTTTTGTACTTTTAAAAACACACAAGATCTTCAATGTGAGATCTGAAGAGTCAAAGACCAATAACAATGTGAAAGATGCAACTAGCTAGCTGGAAAGACTAAGGAGAGTAGTGGTCTATGACCTTGAAATGTCTATCAGGATTAAATTTTATTAAGAAGCATAGTGGGATAAAAAAAAATGAAAATGAAAGAAAAAGAAACAATAAAAACCACATAGATGAGTGACAAAGAGCTGACGTTAGAAAGAACAGAGATGCCAAGAAGCAGAACTCCTTACTCAGCAGAAAAGAGTTTACCACAACCACAAGGGATGAATGAGAATACAGCAGAATAATCTGAGTGCATTGGAGGGGAGGGAGAGAGACACTATAAACCCAGCACATTTCACTACCACTAGGACAGAGTCTAAAAGCATGCCAACTGAAATGGTACAGTGTTCTAGAGGCATGTTGTGTGATTACTAGTATGTCTACAAATAGAAGTAGCCTCAAAGAAAATACTGCATTAAAATACAGTAAAAAAGGACTCTGACATCTAGTAGAAGCTAAACTGTGCTCATTATACTTTTACTAAGACAAAGAAAAATACAGTATGTTCAAATATGCTTCCAACAAAAGCCATCAAAGTAAATGTTTCAGAGTTTAAAGGGAATGACATCTTGTTACCAGCAAAGTCCTTTGTCTAGATTCTAGACATGAGAAACTCTTGAAGATTTCTCATTTACCAGATAGTGTGAGGTTATTATATTTTAACATATAACTACGTGTTTTTATGTGGTTGTTTTCATTTAACCTAAAGCAGACATAAATCTATGAGTCAGAAACAAGGCTAGAGCCCTATAAATCTACATACTAATTATTTCAGCTGACGAGAAAAATGCTGATAAAATCTGCACTCAGATTTAATTTTTATTTGTTCTAGTTGACTTTATTACACTGACATGCCAATGAAAACTGGACAAGAGTGTAGATACAAAAATTCATCAATATTTTTAGGAAAACTGAAACAATCTCAACTAATAATGGTTCAGTACAGGTTATCCCCAACAGTCAAGATTATCCATTACCTTTAGTTCCACCTGACCTCCTGGATGACCCTAGAAATTGCAGACTTTATATTATCTCAATTTTCCTATCCATGAAATGTTTATAAAAAATTTGATTGTTACGATTGCTGTAAAAAGCAATATATCAAACTAAAAAGCTTCTGCACAGCAAAAGGAACTGTCGACAAGGTAAAAAAACAACCATCTGAATGGGAAAATATATTTGCAAGCAACTCCTCCGATAAGGGCATAATATCCAAAATATACAAAGAACTCATACAACTCAATAACAACAACAAAAAAAAACAATGCAACTAAAAAATGTGCAGAGGACCTGAATAGACACTTCTCCCAAGAAGACACACAAATGGCCAACAAATGTATGAAAGGATGCTCAACATCGCTAGCTATTAAGGAAACATAAATCAAAACCACAATGAGATACCATCTCACACCCGTTAGAATAGCTATAATCAACAGGACAAGTAATAACTAGAGTTGGAGAGAATACAGAGAAAAAGAAACCCTCAGACACTGCTGGTGGGATTGTAAACTGGTACAGACACTATGGAAAACAGTATGGAGTTTCCTCAAAAAACTAAGAATTGATCTATCATATGATCCAGCAATCCCTCTGTTGGGTATTTACCCCAAACACTTGAAAACATGTATCTGAAAAGATATTTGCACACCGATGTTCACAGCAGCATGATTCACAGTGGCGGGACACGGAAGCAACCAAAGTGTCCTACAATAAGATGATTGGATAAAGAAGCTGTGGTAAATATAAACAATGGAATATTACCCAGCCATAAGAAGAGGTGAAATACTGCCATTTGCGACAACATGGACGGACCTTGAAATAATTATGCTAAGTGAAATAAGCCAGGCAAAAAAAGTTAAAAACTACATGATATCACTTATATGTGGGATATAAACCTAAAAGCAACAAACAAACATGACAAACAAAAAGAGACTCATCGACATGGACAACAGACGAGTGGTTACCAGAGGTGGAGGGGAGGGGGAAGATAGATGGGATAAAAGGGGTTAAATATGTGGTGACAGAAAGAAATCTAACTGTGGGCAGTGAAGACACAATACAATATATATATGACTTACTGTTGAATTGTACGCTTGAAACTTACTGGATTTCATTAACCAATGTCACCATAATAAAAATAAAAAAAATTTTAAAAGTAAGCAATAAGTGACTATTGAGATGGACAACAGCAAATTAAACTGTAACACTTTAACTTATTTGAAGCCATATTTTCTAAGTGTCTAAGATTTCAAATTTAGTTAAGAAGTTAGAAGAGACATCACAATCAAAAAAAAGTTATCACAAAGCTCTTTTATTTGATAGAACGGTAAGGAGTTGGATAAGGAGGTAAGGAGTTACTTTTCTGTCCTTATCGAGAAACAAATAAATGTAAAATAAGGCAAGGAGCTAGAAGTAAAGAGAATATATTGATAATAGCAAGTATCAATGCATGATGGAAGAGGAGAGATAATGCAGAAGAAGGAAAAAGAAACAGCCTATAGCATTTTTTTTATAAAGCAATGGCTCTCAACCAGGGCAATTTTGCTACCTTCCTCCTCTCCTCCCCACGTATTCTCCATGGAACAGTTGGCAGCATCTAGAAACGCTTTTAGTTGACACGACTGGGGGTGAGGAGGGTAGGAGGGTACTGTCATCTAAGGGGTAGAGGACAAGGATGGTGCCAAGGATCCTCCTGGAGGATCCCCACAACAAAGAATTATCCAGCTCAAAATGTTAATAGTGCCAATGTTGAGAAATCCTAATATAGAGGAAGGAGTCCTATATATCTCAATATATAAAAGGAATCACTCTACTAGAATAATTAATGTTCAAAAGTCTTAAACAAAAACCTAATATGTTAATGGGTTGCATTAACAGAGAAAGATGTAATACAAGATTTCCAACAGAAATGATTAATTTTTTTAAGTGGACTGACAGAAAGGAACAAACTACAACTATTATGCATGGATACCTCCTCCTAATTTCCCATCCCTTGAATCTAGACTGCCCCTAGTGACTTGCTTAACCAATAGCATGCAGCAGAAATGACTTCTGGGACTTCCAAAGGTAGGTCATAACAAGTATGTAGTAGGTTGAGTAATGGCCCCCAATTGTGTCCACATCCTGATCTTCCAACCTGTGAATATGTTACCTCATGTGGCAAAGTAGATTTTGTGGGTGTGATTAAATTAAGAGTTTTGAGAAAGTGAGATTATCCAGGTAGATCCTAAATATAATCACAAGGGTCCTCACAAAGGGGAAGTAAAAAAAGGTCAATGAGGGTGAAGATGATGTGACAACCAAAGTAGAGATTAGCGTGATGCAGCCAGGAACTAAGGAATGTCAAAAGCTGCAAGAGACAAGGAAAAGAGTCTACTGTGGAGCCTCCAGCAGGATAGCACTTTGCTGACACGTTTATTTTAGCCCCTTCCTTAGCTCTTATTTTGTACTTCAGACCTCCAGAACACTAAGAGAATATATCTGTGTTGTTTTAAGCCACTAAATGTGTGGTAATCTGTCATAGCGACAATAGAAATATAATACAAAGTCTTAAAGCTTCTATCTAACCCACTTGGAACATTTTCTCTGGGAGTCTTGGCCTGTCATCTAACTACTGCAATAATTCTGAGAGTGTTATTCTGGTGAGGTCACAGGCAGCTACTCAGTTCAACCGTACCAGCTGAACCCAGCCTTCCAGTCATCTCCACCAATGTGCCAGATGTGAAGCCATCTTGGACCCTGTGACCAGCCCATCTGCCAGCTGCAGTTTATGGAGTGACCTTAAGTTTACAAAGATGCCACATAAAACAGATGAATCATCCAGCTGAACCCTGCCTATATTCCTGATCCACAAAATCATGAGATATAATAGAATGGTGGTTGTTATAAATCTTACATAACTCTGGACATCAAGTTATATGTGAGTGACGACTGAAGACGGTTAAGTAGTATATATCCAACTTATAATGAAAACAACAACTACAACAAAAAACCTTATCTGTTCTCTACTAGCAGTAATCCCTAGTAATAAGGCCACTCCAATATGCCCAGTAACTCTAAAGTATTCAGACTCAAGCTTGTTGGAATATATTGATATAATTAGGGGCTTCCCATATTGGTAAAATAATAGATTGTGGCAATGCTTCATTTAATTTACCTAGGCCCAAGATATAGACACTCTCAGTTTATTAGAGATCTCTCCCTCCTGCTGACTCAACTCATACTTCATAACCTCATTCCGGCTTTTCTTTTCTTAGGGCTACACATTCTTTATTCCTCTTTTACTATTTCAACCAAGACTCTGAAATATCTTTATTCACATATCTTAATTTGGAGTATGAAATGTTTTTCTTGCCCTTTCTTTTTCTCTTTGCATAAAAACCCAATTGATTCCAGAGGTTAATAGCTTGACGTGGTTGCTACTTTCTCACATGATCCTGATCAACAGGCTGAGAAAAATGGGAATGTTCTTGTTAAGAGTCCGAGATTTCTAGTGGATCAGACCTCCATGAAAAATCTTATTTGTTTCTAAGCATTCTAGGTATCCACTTTAGTATCGGCTTTTTATCTTATAACCTTTCAATTTGCCAAAGGCCCCTTATGCTATACGGTAAGTTCTCAAAATGAATCTCCTCATCCTACCTTACATAAATAATCATGAATTATGAGAAACTACAAGGTTAGAGTTTAAAGTTATATGGTGTATTTATATGAATGTAAATAAATGGTAAATATACACAATTACCACATACTGAGAAGAGGTATGTGGTAATGGAAAAAAACAAATTTAAAATATACACAATTATCACATACTGAGACACAGTATGTGGTAACAGTGTAATGCAAGCTGATTAAGATCTAACACTGATTAAAAAAAAAAAGAAAGAAAACAACTGCTCTGTCCACCTCAACACATCTCTTATTTGCTATATGTTAAAATTGCCATATGTTAACAAAAATATTCCCTAAGAAGTTCCTTTTTTCAAATCAAATCTTTTATTTTGCCTCCCCAAAAGCCAGCTCTTATCTCTGTGTAATTTTACAATGAACATTAATTACAACACCTTAAGTAAGTGGGGAAGGTTGCCTCTAAGATTGCCCCCAATGATTTCCACCTCCTGGTTTTACACCCTGTATTAGTACCTTCCCACAATGTACTAGGGCAAAAGAGATGGACTATCTCTTCTAAGACTGAGTTATAAAAGACTGTGGCTTCTAGTTTAGATTCTGTCTAAGATTCATCATTTGCTCTGGAGGAAGCCAGCTGCCATGCTCGAGAACACTTAGGCAGCCCTGTGAAGAGGCCTTTATGGCAAAGAATCGAGACTTCCAGCCAATAGCCATGTACGTGAGTCTCCCTGATAATGGATCCTCCAGCTCCAGTCAAGATTTTAGATGATGCAGCCCGAGTTGAAAGCTTGACTATAACTTCATGAGAGACCCTGAGTCAGAACAGGATGTACTACAGCAAAAGAGATGGACTATCTCTTCTAAGACTGAGTTATAAAAGACTGTGGCTTTTATAACTCACTAAGCTGCTCCAGGATTCCTGATCCTCAGAAACTGTGAGACTACATGTTTGTTTCAAGCCACTATGTTTTGGGGTAATTTGTTATACAGCAATGTATAACTAATACAATGAGCCATGCCATTGGTCATCCATCTAAAACCAAACTGCCATTCAGTCATCCCTCCGTATCCACAGGTTCCACATCCAGAGATTGGACCAGATCAAAAACATTAGAAAAAAATGTTATGTTGTTGATGGCAAGTGCTATGTAGTTAGACATCTGCATCTTAACAAGCATATACAGACATTTTTTTCTTGTCATTCCCTAAACAATACGTATTGTAACTATTTATATATCATTTACATTGTATTAGGTATTATAAATAACAGAGACAATTTAAACTATACAGGAGGATGTGTGTAGGTTATATGCAAATATTGTACCATTTTATACAGGGGACGAGTATCTGAGGATTTCCTTGCATCTGCAGGGGTCCTAGAACCAATCCACCCTCCCCTCCCCTGCAAATATCAAGAGATGACTGTATTTTAAAAGGTTATAAAAATGATTATAAGTAGAAATAGTCATTGCAAGAATTGGGAAATAAATTTATTTTAAAAATCTTAGCTAAAATTGAAAAGCAACTGTAATAATGTCAGCTTGCCAGTCCTATGTGTAAAAACAACAAACCAATAATGTATTACCAAGAGAATATGGACTGCTTCTGGAAAGAGACCAGGTTGAGCAGGTAAGTTGATAATGCAACATCAACTTTTTTTAAAATTGGGGAGGAAATCAATTTGTAATTTAAAAATCACAATATCTTATGCAGCTATGATAAGACATCCCACAAAGTCTGCCTTATCTATTATAAATTGATTCTAAAGCTTTATCTTGTCAGACTCTATCACATGCCTACTGATAAACACATAAGAACGATAAGGGCAAAAGTTCCAAATTTCAGTAGTAGATTCCTGTCCTATCAAAGCATAGATGATTTTTTTTTCCTGTAATGTATCCACACCAAACCCAAAACACTTCATTAAATCATACAAGCATCCTTTCCAAGAACACATAAGATTTCTTATAAGAAAAAGCACTTTTAACAGAATTTATTTCATTATAAAGTACACCAAGTATACACACATTTAGTATATGAGTTGGGTATTTAAAAACACTCAAAAAGCAACAATAAAAGAAAAACAGGAATTTTTCATTTGGGAAAAGTTGATTCTAGCAACGAATGAGCTGTATACATTCAAAACATAATAAAATCCTCTTTACCTTTAATGATTAATGAATAAGATCATTTATTAGTGATGATTCCAGTTATCTTCATAGTACTATAAAGCAGTAGTATCAATAAGCATCATTCGACTCAAAAGACAATAATTTAGACATCAACACTGGTAAAAATAGTTGATTTATACCTCGAAGTTCTTTAACATATAAATAGGAAATAAGCATTTGACCACCACAATGTTTCCTATATCCTTGGCTGTTTATCTTGAACAAAGACAAATTACTAACTTCTCTTTCATATAGCTTACATACTTATTAAGTATAATTGATGCTAACTGATTTCCATTGACTGAAGTTTACAAGTCCTTTCCAGAAAACTTAAAACCATGTTAAATTTTAAATATCTTCATTGGAAACTATAGCATCCCTACTGCAATATTGCTGACATGTGCTAAAACAATAACTTATGAGGCAAAATTTATCCAGTTGTATTGCAGGACATGCTTTTAAAGAACTGTCATAAAATCATATTAAAGGGGCCTCCAATCTTGTAAAAAATGCTAATGAAGAATTACCAAGAAATTACTTAGAAAAGGTCAAATGTGGGTTCAAATAGTCTTGTCCATGGAGAAAGATTACTAAAATGAATGCTTCAGCACATGAGTATCTATATCGTTTTTCAAGAAGTTCATTTTCAGAACTGAATATTTTAAAACCGCCCACTGCGTATACACATAGCTTACAAATATGCTAGTATTCAGTTATGACTTTATATAACATGATTACACATTTAAAAAGTGAATTGATTGAGATATTACAGTTTCCTGTAAAGGCATTGTGTGTACACAATGTTTTGAATCATCCAATACTATAAATTGGTCCACAATTCCCCGAACCGAGGGAAAAAAGCAGTGAAAAGGCACAACTCACACAAAGTTTCAGAAGTACTATAGATAAGTCAAGCTTACGTGAGGCAGATAAGTCTTTCCTCCATTCCTGTACATAGGCCAAAGAAACACCTTCGAGTGTCCCTAGCAAATCAAGTGCCATATTCCAAATCGATGTGCTCTAAAGGTAAGTAATCTATGGAATGTTTACGTACCTATCAACTTGGGGCGGGGGCAGTAAACATCTTTCAATCACATCAGAATGTAATATAAAATAGTAGCAATGTATTTTGCCTGTTATCATATTTAAATGACAAAAATATTTTAACACTGAATGATTTCATCTTTTGTTCCTTTCATCCTTTCGATTTTCTGAAATTTTAGCTTTTTCAGCTGTACTCAAATTCTGACCTACCAGCATTCTGCACTGGTTTTAAAAATATCCCATTTTAACATGTTAGCTTAAAAATAGCTTTGCTTTCTCCGTTTCCATTTACTTTGAGCATAAGTCTGCTTTTCCTTGTGGAACCACAGATTCCCAGAAAAATACCTTCTTATTTACTTCATTCTTTCAACCTCTGGGGAAACAACAAAAACTATAAAGTATTAAGTAGCGCAGCACCGAACCTACATGGGCTTGCAAGTACGTTATCTGCAGTTGCTGGTTTGATCTATTCTTTCCATTCTCTAAAAATGCTTCCTTCGGCTGCTCAAATTAATACAACTAGATGTGTGTGCAAACAAACAGCTGAGAGCATCTCTGCCTTCTGAAGCAACATCCCTTCTTTTGGACATGCATACATCTTCGCTTCACAACCATTCCAGAAAGTTTCTTCCTGCCTCTCGGGTTTGTAGCACTTTTGGAGGAGGCACGGCATGCCACCTGCACGGCAGCACCGTCACAAGAAAGCGGCAAGGGCTCAGAGGGACAGGAGGGCTGGGGAAGGTTGGCACGAAGCAAATCAAAACAAAATCAACAGTATCGGCTGGCAATTTGGGCTGAAGCTCAGGCTTCTGAGCCTGGGGAGGAACCGGCCGAGCGTTGGACCTGGCTAGTCTGGCACCATCGGCGCCTGTCCTACCTGCCCCGGGGACGGACACTCAGGAAGCGGAAAGTTGCCCCCCTCGGACGTCCCAGGCGTGGGGCCCGGCGGGTGGGTGGAGCGGCGGCGGGGGTTCCTGGGACAGGCGGGGCAGGGGAGGGCGCCGGGCCCACGGGCTCGCCCCCCACCCACGCCCCTCACCTTGGGCGATGGCAATGGACTCGAAGCGGTGCAGCTCCTTGAGCAGGCAGCTCCTCTCGGTGGAGTGCAGGCTGTAAATGAAGTCGCGCGCGCCCTGCGCCGTGTTCAGCGCCTCCATGGGCTCCTTCTTGGGGTGGGTGCCCAGCCCCCGGGGGCTGCCGAAGGAGCCGCCAGGGAACGCGAGCGCCAGCAGCCCCCGCCCACAGCAGCACCAGGACGGCGGGCGGGGTGCGGCGGCGGCGGCGGCGGCGGCGGCCGGGCCCGGCCTCAGGCTGCGCGCGGTCCGGCTCCTCAGCAGCGGCAGCAGCCGGGACATGGCGGGCTGGGGCGCGGAGACCCCCGCGGCAGTCCGGGAGGGCGATTCCTGGCGAGGCGGAGGCTAGAAGAAGGCGCTGGGCTCGGCCGACCCCGCCCCGATGTCCTCCTGACCGGCAGCCGACGCGCCGGGCACCATGCACTCCCCGGGCCCGCACCGCTCTCGCCTCCTCTTTCGTCCCCGTTCCCTTCCAAAAGGCCCGCGGCGGCTCCGGTCCCTCCGACGAGAAAAACTTTGTCTGAGGCGGTCGGGCCGGGGGAGCTCCGGGAGAGGGCGGGCGGGCGGGCGCCGCCCGGCTGAGGAGGAGCGGGGCGGGCGGGCGGCTTGGCCGAGGGTTTGTGTCTGTCAGTCGGCTCCTTCAGCGGGATGAGTCAGCCGCGCGCCGCCCTCCTCCAGCGCCGCCCTTTTCTCCCGCCGGCTTTCCCACCCTCCTGCCTGTCCTCGTACCCACTCCGTTTGGCTTCCGCGCCCTCAAAGCCTCCACGCTCTCAGCCCGCAGCCGCCGCCGCTACCCCTAGCGGCGGTCCGAGGGGTAGCAGGGCGGAGCAAAGGAAAGCGGCGGGGAGGCGGCGGCGCCGCGCAGGCGCAGTCTGCAGGCCCCCCGTGCTGCGCTCCCTCCAGGGTGGGGAACGTGCACACGCGTCCACACCCCCTCCAGTGCGTGGAAATGGAGGCAGAGGGCGTGCGCCCGTGGTGCTGGCATCCGCCACTTTTGGGTCCAGCGAGGAGAATATCAAGAGCTTTGAACCTCTCGTCCCGCGGGGTAACGCAGCTATCAGTCGACCGGCCTTAGCGCCACGCCTAAATCTGGGGCTTCTTCCGAACGATGCTCCAGCTTACTGATCCACCTCGCCAGGCTCCGGCCAGGCGGATATCAGTCAGGCCACTCGGGAGAGTCTCGCTACTGCTCTGAATCTCGCAGAATCTTTTGGAGATTGAAGCGCCCGAGCCTCTCTTTTTGCTAAGTCAGCGCCCACCGTGGCCTAGGCCAGACACACTCCAATCTCTGATACGCCCACTCTGGGACCTCCTAAGAGAGGGCGAGGCCAGTTCTACCCCTTCCCCAGAAGAGTTTGAAACTGAGCCCTTGACTCTGAGAACACTTCCTCCATGCCAGCAGCTTGAAGATTGTTATGCTGAAGCCCTGGAGGCAAGATCTTTTCCGGGTGTTTTTCAAGTTTTGTTTGTCTTATCTATGCCAAAACAGAAAGAATTCTGCAGTTCTCCACTATTTTCACATGATCAGGTCCTAGGCCTCTTTCAAGACCCAGCCCGAAGAGTCTCCTACTCCAAGCTTTCCTTTCTCTCTTCCTAAGACAGATGATCTTGGCTTCATCTGAACCTGTCTAATGACACTTAGGCTTTCTGTTTTAGAGAATAGATCTGCTTAAAGACTAAATCTGCTCAAGTGTAATCAAGATCTAAATCCTATTCTTACACCCGCTGCTGCACCCAGCCCAAGACCTTTTAAGTAGCAGATGTCCTATAAACTTGTAAGTGCAATATATAAATGTGAGTCAAGGGAAGAATATTATCACTAAATCCTACTGCTCTCATTCAAAGATTCTCCAAGTATGGTCCCTGAGCAGCAGAGCTTGTTAGACATGCAAATTTATGTACTCCACCTAGACCTGAATCAAAAGCTAGGAGTTGGGCCCAGTCCTCTGTTTTAACAAGCACTCCACTTCATACCCATGCACGCGAAGTTTGAGAACCACTGCTCTAACTTAAACATGGAAAGCAACTTGGGGGCGGGGGGGAGGCAGGGCGGGCAATGCCTCTCTATATTAATGACAAGAATGTGCTCTGTGGAAACTGCAAGTTCTTTTGAGTTATGGAGATTGTGTCTTTGTTGTCTTTAAAACCCGGTACCCCCCAATGTGTGTTGAAATTCTCTACAGTTATTTCAGTCACAAGTTCTTGGGGTTACTACCAGTCTGTCCCCCATAGCTCTTACTCTCAAGACATTCTGACTCATTGGGCTGGGATAGGGCCTGGGAAGTAATGTTTGGAAAAGCTCCTCACTAAGAACCCATTCCCAACAGCCTTTGGGACACTAGTTTCGTGTGTTGGCTCGAAAAACAGATTGCTGAAAGTCTGATAACTAGATCAGTCATTTCCCAGCTAGGTGTTAGTGGTAGATTATTACAGTAGTGGTCTCAATGAATCATGCCTTATGGTATCCACTCCCTTGTGTAGACCTGTCCCGCACTGACTATGGGCTTGGCCATGTGACTTTCGTTAGCCAATTAGTGGGACATCACAAACCTAATCTGATAAGTGCTTGCTCGTTGTGGCTTGCTGTAACGAGTTTGCTGCGTGATTTGTGAATATTCAATTCTGCTCTAGAAAACAGGAGAAACTAAAATATAGACACAATTTGCTTATGAGGCATTTTACACATAAATGGATATGTGTTGAACACAGATAAAAAAGATGGAACAAATGGAGATGCTACTTTAGATAGAAAGAGATAGACCAAATGAACTTGAACTATTCATAAAGCAGGGACCTATACTGACAACTACGTATGGGATAATTTTAGGAAGGAACTATTTACAAAGGTGTGGGGAGCCACAAGAGATAGTGCAGTAACTCAAGACTTAGTAGCAATTGCACTGTCACCGACCTTAGGCCCAAAGGGGTAAGTGGAGAGCATGGGAACCACAATCTAGAATGAGAATCAAGTAGAGCAGCAGCGGCCTCCAGTTGAGGACACAGCGAGCTGGAGGAGATAGGCAAGGAGGAAGTCACGAGAATAAACATTCTGATATTTTCTCTCCTTCTCTCACTCATCTTCTCTACAGGTTCTCCCAACAGGAGAACAAGCTCAACTGGAAGCCAGAGGGCTCATTCATAAACCCATTGATGTGGTTCATACAGGTGAGTTTCTCTAAACAGAGCAAGGAGGAGAGTAGAGAGTAGATCCAAATGGAAAATATCCAACACAATGAGAAAACCAAAAAAAAAAAAGAAGAAGAAGAAGAAGAAATAGAAGGCATAATCCTATTATGCACCCAGAAGAAACCTCTACAAGAGCTGAAAGTAATTACCTTTCTGAAATGAAAATTGGAAATATGGAGATGAAGGGTTGGAAACTGCTTTTTAAAATATATACTTCGTAGAACAATTTGAGTTTTATATAAATATGACTTTGGATTTGCAATGAGAAAATTACTGATAACCTTTTGCCATGCAATTTCAGTTAAGTGCTGGGAGCAGAAGTCAGGTTATTGTGGGTTGAGAAGAGAAGCTGAAATTAATTCTAAAAGACAACCAAATGTTAATCAAATGTTTAACTAATGCCTTTAATAGCTAGTCAATCGGTCTAGATAGATCAGAGGTGAGCCGCATGTGATTTGTGTTTTAATGAGCTCTTCATACTACTGCTTTAGGCCCACATTTATAGTCCATGTGTCCTGTGCCTTCACGCACAGTTTGAAGATTGATAACATCTTTTTGTGCATTTAATTATTAAAATGGTTCCGGGCTATTATTTCTTAACATGTCCCCAGAATATCCTCTTGCCCCCGATACCCATTCCTCCCGCTGTATTTCCTTTATATACCTCCCATACTCAAAGTTTAAACCGTCTTTGACCTTGTTCACGTCCAACATGTCCTTGCCAAATGCTATACATTCTTCCCATTAAATGTTTTTAAATTTTATTAGCATTCAGCCATTAAGCTTTGTCGATTAGCACTATAGCAGGCTTTGTTGATCATCACTATGTCGATCATCTCTGTGCCTCTGAACTACATTTCCAGCAGCTCCCCTCATTAACTAATGGACCTCCTGATCTTATTAGAAACTCCTTTTCAGCTGCATCTCGTATTACTTACCCTCTCTTGAGCCAAACACGACTCCCTTCATGCTCTCCAAGGCTTCCACTCTCCATGCTCTGCTTGTAGCACTTCATTTTCTTTCTCTACATGTCCAGTCTTCAGGGCCCACCTCAAATGCCTTCTCATTCCTGAGGTGGCACTTGGAGATGCTTTCCATGAAGATAGGAGCTCTTCTGAACCTTCTGCTTGTGTTCTAGTTCGTGAGGCGCCTCACTTCTAAGCAACTGGAAGGAAGCTTCCCTAGCTCATTGTTGTTTTGCCTTAGCAGCTAGCATAGTATCCTATACATATATACACTCAATGCATTTGTTGATTTTTTAATTAAGTAGCCAGCTAATAAATTTTCCTTTATTGAGGTATAGTTGGCATACAAAAAACCCTGCACCTAATTAATGCGTATCATTTGGTAAGTTTGGACATTTGTATACCCTGTGATACCATCACCAAAATCAAGGTAATAGATATATCCATCACTTTCAAAAATTTCCTTGTGTTGCTTTGTTTTCATTTTTGTTTTGGTAAGAAATTTTAAGCACGTGATATCTTATTCTTAACTATTGGTACTTTGTTGTACCTCAGATCTCTGGAACTTATCATCTTGTGTAACTGTAATTTTATACCCATAAATAACTCCCCTATTCCCTCCCCTCATCCACTGGCAACCACCATTCTGCCAATCAATATCTGATTTTATGATATATCGTCATTTAAAAAGACAAAAAAGAGCAGTAACCTCAGGGAAGTATCATAATAAGACTAGCTATCTTTGTCCCAGATCTCAGTAAGATTAAAAATATATATATTATGTGACTGTTAAGAAAAAGATAGGAGGTGGAGAGACTGAAAGGTCCTATTAAAATTGAGAAGCCATAACCCAATATTGTATCCACCATGGAAATAAAGGTTAAGAACAGAGGTATCGGAGTCATTAACCTGGGCTGAAATCTTGCCTCTGCCCCAATTAATCTCTTCAAGCTTTTTTCCCTCAATTTCCTTCATCGCAAAATTCAGACAATAATGGTACCTACCTCCCAAAGCAGTTTATATACTTAAGCGAGATAGCGCACATGAAGAGTTTTGCAGAAGCCTGGAATATATCATAGACACTTAGTAAATGACAGCACCTTTTTTATTGTGAGTGTTGAGAGCTGTTTTAAGCAATGGCCAAGAGCACTCACTAGCTTTCGAATCAGAGCTGGAGAGTTCTTATTAAAAAATGATGAAGGAACAGTCATTTTACTAGGCCAGCATCACACTCATACCGAAGCAAGATAATGACACTACAAGAAAAGAAAATTACAGACAAATATCCTCAGTGAACATGAGTGTAAAAATCCTCAGCAAATACTAGCAAACCAAATTCAACAGCACATTGAAAGGATCATACACCATGATCAAGTGGGATTTATTCTTGAGAATCAAGGATGGTTCAACATGTACAAATGAATAAACATGATATGCCACATTAACAGAATGGAGGATAAAAACCACATGATAGTCTCAATAGATGCAGAAAAAGCATTTGACAAAATTCAACATCTTTTCATAATAAAAAAAATAGAGGTGCCTCAAAAAATTAAAAATAGAACTACTATGTGATCTAGCAATCTCACTTCTGGGTATGCATTTAAATAAAATGAAATCAGTATCTGAGAGAAATATGTCCGTCCACTCCATGTTCATTGCAGCATTATTCACAATAGCCAAGGTATGGAAACAACATAAGTGTCCATTGACAGATAAATGGATAAAGAAAATGTGGTATATTGTTAAAGTAAAATAAAATGGAAGACAAAACTATTTAGACCACGTAAACAAAATTTAATCTAACTTACTTCATAAATGTAAGCAGAGCTTAAGTTATTTCTCCCTCCATCAGTTGTTATAAATGGTTAGGCCTGCTGATCATTTTCATATAATAACTAACCATTTAGTATTCACCATGTGGAAGACAGTGTGCTAAGTACTTTGCCTACTTCATTTCCTTTAAACCTCAGCCTTGAAAAGTATCTTTTATTATCTCCAGTTGATAGACAATAATAATGATGATGATTATAACTCACCATTATTGAGTGCTTACTGTACTGTGCTAAAGCTTTATTATAGATTACTCCTTTTTTATCTTCAGTAATAACCCTATTAGGTCGGAACTATTTTTAATACTCATTTTTCAGATGGGCAACTAATGATATAGTACCAACAGGCTAAATAAGTTGCCCAAGGTCACACAGCTAATAAATGATGGACAGGATTCAAACCTCTGATCTCTGTCACTCCAGAATTCAAGCTTTTCCCCCTGAAAGGCCCAGCCAGGTTCAGGCACAGACACATTGAACTCAGAGCTGAGAGACGATGAGTCACTATGACCTTGTCTTTGTATGAGTGTCAAGGTTTCTTAAAATCAAGTCTGTTTTTCCTCTCGATAGTTCCAGTGGCAACTTCCCTCAATACTGTTGACTCACTAGCTTCATATTTAATGACTTTATTAACCTCCAGTTTGAATTTTCCCTTATCATTACCCTTTTTAACTCTCTCTAATGATTTCTTCATGTAGTGTCCCTGAGGCATTGGAAAATATACCATTTTGTTGGTAGTTACAAAATAGTCATGGGGATGTAAAGTATAGCATAAAGAATATAGTCAATAATGGTGTAATAGCTATGTATGGTATCAGATGGGTACTAGATTTTTTGGGGTGATCACTTGGTAAGTTATATAAATGTCTAATCACTATGTTGTACACTTGAAACTAATATTGTTGGTCAACTGTAATTGAAAAAGAAAAAATTATTTAAAACATGTATGATTAGAGGAAAAATTACATTAGATAATACACTAAATACAGGGTCCATAAGGCCAAGCCCAAGCCCAAATGTGATGTTAGGATTAATGTGTTTCAGCCTTTTCACTTAAAACCATTTTTTGGCAACCTTTTCTCTGCCTAGCGCTGCACTAGGCATTACTAGGCATCCTGACTCTCAGATCCGTGACCTCCTGTCCCTCCAGTGACCCATTTGCTCCCCCGCTCTTCAGCCATTTATTGCCATGATCATAACTGGCCTGGTCATCACAAATAATGTCAACACCTCAAAATTCAGTTATAGTGCTCCCCTCTCTGATCTTCGCTTCCCACCCTTCTAGATAGTCGAGTTCTTACTCCTCCTTTCTACAGTTGTGTGACCCTGTCAGGAACTCTAATCCATTGACCACCACTTTTTCATTATCCGTCAAGTCTCTCATGTCGTCCCTTCCCTTTGAACCCAGCTTGAATTCCGTGGCCTTACAATGACTCCCTTTAAAACACTGTTAGCTTGCTTGCCTCTCTCTCTTTTCATCCTACTTGTTTGGCAAAATTTAAACTCTGGCTAAACTCAAATATTTGCCAAATATCCACATCAGCTCTTGAGCTGCAGCATGTGGCTGGAGAACATCACAAAACCTTCTTTACCTGTACCTACCTCTGGGCCTTTATCCCCCTTTACAATTGTCGGAAGGTCCTTGCTGTTATCACAGGCCCGATCTTTGGATCTCGCCTGCTTAGGAAGACATCTAGAATTAACTCCCAGTCTCTTGCATCTTTAAGTTCTAACTCTGGATACCTCCCACAAGCAAAAAAAAGCATCTTCCATTATCTTCTATCTTTAAAACAAACAAACAAACAAGTCTTCTCTTGAACATGTGTTCATCTACGGCCGTAGCCCCAGTTTTCTGTTTCACTTCAAGGCAGAACTTCTGGAAGAGGTCTTCCTGGCCAGCGTCTCTACGTCCTTGTTTCTCATTCACTCTCTAATCTGCTCAGTCAGGCCTCCACCTCTGCCACTCCACCACAATTACTTTTGTCTGACAATTAATAAAGTCTGTGTTGCTAAATCCAATGTTTGTTCATCTGTTCTGATTTTCTTCTAGTTCTCAAAGGTATGTGAAATAGTGAACTACTCCCTCATTCTAGAAATGCTCTCATTTTTTTTTTTTAGAGTCAGAAGGAAAGTTTATTAGAAAACGGTAACACCCCACAGACAGAGTGTGGTCTCCTCTCAGAGACCGAGAGAGGGACAGTGAGAAGGACAGTGAGAGAGACAGAGAAAGGCACGGAGAAAGATCCTGAGTGTTCAGGGGGTTAAGTTTATATGTCATTCTTTAGCTCTCTTATTTTTTGACCTCTGGGAAAATACTCTCCTAGTTTTTATACCCTCTCGTTGGCTGTTCCTTCTTTCTTAAAGGTTCCTCTGCATTATGTAGGGATTCATAACGAGTCACCCCAAGATGTGCAGATTGTTTTGAGCCAAAGGCAACCAAGATCCTGCAGGCTCAAGAGAAACTGCAGCCCTCCATCCCAAACTACCTAGAAGAATTTGAATTAGGGGCCATGCCCATAACTTTTTATGACCTATCTATAGGACAGGGCAAACTTCTAATTACTAAATATCTGCTCTTCTTATTGACCTGCAATGACCCTTTGAAACTCCAAGACACCTTGCCTCATCTTTAGCTCAGAATGCTGAATATACCTAACTTTAACTTTCTGTCTCTGAATCTCTCATGTATGTGAGGTCTCTGACTCCTATATGTGGAGTTCCCATTATATGTATATAATTAAATTTGGTCATTTTCTGTAGTTAATCTATCTCATGTCTATTTGATTATCAGACCAGCTGAAAGAACTGAGGATAGAAGCACGTTTCTTTCTGCCCCACAACCACCTTGCCATGTTCCAGGGGTTGCTCCTCAGCTTACTTCTCTTTTTACCTACACTTAACACGAGGTGCTCTCGTTGGGTCTCATGGCGCTAAATGCCATCGATATGCCAAGAATTCCCAAGTATCCATCTCCAGACCAGCATGTCCAGATTCATATGTCTAGTTGTTTACTTGACATCTGCACTTGGATATCTAATAAGCATCTCAAATGTGACATAAGCAAAGGAATCATGATTCTACAGCATTTATCCCAGATCTAGCCCTAGATAAGCGGCACTACCATCCACCCTAATTCTTGGGTCAAAATCCCAGAAGTGAAATATGTATAATCGGCAAATCTGTAGAGAGAGAAATTAGATTATTGATTGTCTAGGTGACCTAAAAAGATCTGGTCATGTTCTAACCTCGGGATTCTATGAATGAAACATTATTTGGGAAAAGGGTCTTCGCAATTGTAATTAAGATAAAGATCTTGAGATGAGATCTTCCTGGATTCCCCAGGTGGGCCCTAAATTCAGTGGTAAGTGTCCTTGTAAGAGTCAAGAAAAGACATGGAAGAGAGGACAAGGCTATGTGAAGATGGAGGCAGAGATTGGAGGGATGCAGCCACAAGTCGGAACATGGAGCCACTAGAAGCCAGAAGAGACAAGGACGCATCCTCCATTAGAGCCTTCAGAGGGAGCACAGTACCTCTGACAGCTTCATTTTGGACTTCTGGCCTCCAGTACTGGGAGAGGATAAAGTTCCCTTGTTTTAAACCACCAGGTTCTTGGTAATTTCTTACAGCAGCCCTAGGAAGCTAATTTGCTAGAGCTAGAGGTGGAGGGAAATGAGAAACTGCTAATGGGGTTGAGGTTTCTTTTTGGAGTGATGAAGTGTTCTAAAATTATATTATGGTGATGGTTCCGCAACTCTGTAAATATTCTGAAATCCGTTGAATTTGAAGACTTTAAAGAGATGAATTTTGTGGTATATGACTATAGCTCAGTGAAACTAAAAATAAAAGCCCTAGGAGTTACCTTTTAATCTTCTCTTTTCTTTATTCTCATGTCTAAATCCATCAACAAATCTTTGGGCTCCCTTCCAAAATATGTCTCAAATATGAACACTTTATCTTCACAGCCACCATCTTAGTTCAGGCCCATCATCTCTGGTCTGTACAACCACAGTAGCCTAAATGATTTCTGTGCTTCTACTCCAGCCTCATGCAAATGCACACTCCTTAAAGCAGACCAAATGGTTATCTTAGAACATAAATCAGATCATGTCACTCTCTTGCTTAACCCTCCCGTCCCCTTGGCTTAGAATTGAATCCAGACTCCTCACGGAGTCCTACTGGACCTTACACGACCTGTATGGCCCCCATTCACATCTGAGACCTCATCTCCTTATACACTGCCCGTTGCTCTACATTTCAGCCACCAAACTTCCCTTATGATCCTGGGACAGACCAATCTTGTCCCTTGCCCCTGATGTTCCTTCTGCAGGTAGTACTTTGCATCTCAGCTTCTCCATGGCCATCTCTTCCTGTAAAACCTTTTCTGATCACCCTATATAGTTCTCACTTCCCCATTTACTTACAATCTTGTCACTTTGTTATGTTTCCTCCGAGTAAAGATAAGTTCCCTGAGAGTCAGGACCCTGTCTATCTCGCTCACTGCTAAATCCCTGTTCCTCCCACAGTGCCTGACAAAGAGAAGCTCAATATCCTGCGTACACGAATAAGTGAAGGATACAAGTCATGATGCAAAGCTATTTTTTTCTGAAGAAGTTAGGCTCAGTCTATCGGAGATCCAAGATGTACTTGCACAGTCATAAAAGATTCAACAACAGTGTGAGACGGAATGAAAACTGCCAACATGTAAATACAGTAGTCTACCCCAAACAAATCTGATGACCCTGGCACAGTGGGGAACACATGTTTCTCAAACCTACACTGGTTGGTCATCTTGGATGACCGAAGGGACAGTGAAGCCCATGAGTGGTACAGGTGCTCATGAGTTTTGATGATCTCTGCTAGGAAGCAAAAGCAAGTTCAGAGAGCTGTGGCTTCTCTGGGCAATATCCCTGGACCAGGTCCCATCTCTTCACCATGTAACACGTGTCTCCATCTTGTCCTTCCAGATTCCAGTCCCTGCGCTGCAAGTTCAGTGCGCATGCCTCTCGGTCCCAACAGTCTCGGCCTTTGTGGCATGTTGAAATGTCCCTCTGACTTGGCCTGACCCTCTGCACAACCTAACTGTCCTCTGAATCCTGGAATAAGAAATTCTTATCCCTGGCTCTGGTCTCCCAGGCGTCCCCTTTCCCCCTGAAATCTCTCCTCACCAAGAGGAATTTAGACAATTGACATCAAAATTAACCAAGACTTGGTATAGTAGGAAAAAGCATGAGACTGCTCAAAAGAAAAGTCTAATCGCAGCCCACCTTTAGCTTTGTGTGCCTTGGGGCAAGTTGCTTAATGTTTCTGAGTTTTGCTTCCTTCTGTTCACCTAAAAATAAAAGGCCAAGTAAGAGGCAACAAGCCTTTATTAGATATCCAAAAGAATAGCTATTCAAGAAGCACTGATTCAGGCTGAAACCCAAATGGCGTTCGATTAGGAGGCTAAGACAAGGGCTATTTATGAGAAAGGAAAGGGGACTGATTACATCAACAGTAGGAAGGAATTTATATGGGTGTTAATAACCTAAGAAAGAAATTTTGGTAGGCGCAGATAAGCTAACATAGTGGTGCTAATTCCGAAGAATGCCTTTTATTTTCAGTCCTATAATCATGATGTCTGCTTTCTTATTATCTTTGTAAACATATTTGGAATACAATGCTGCTTTAAGCCCAGTCTCAAGGTTATTTTGCCCAGTCGTAACATTCCAAAGTTTTGAGGAATAAGACATGCCAAGCAGTTCCTCTGGGATAGCAACTCTGACTCCATTTTAAAGTGGCTCCGTTTAGGAAATGCCCTTCGAATAGCTAGATGGGATGTTGCCTGATTCGTGAATCGCTTAAGAAAGCCAATTAGATGTCCAAATTTAAAAATAAAGTGGCCCGTTTACATTCTTTTTGGACTCCCTTTTAAAATCTGGAAAGCAGTGTAGTTGAGATGATAAAGAAGGAATAGTCCCCTTTCTACCCCTCTTTCTCACTTCCTCTTTCAGTGTTTTCTATCTCATTCAACGGCATTTTTACCATTAACCCAGTTGCTCCAGCCAGAACCGGGGGATCTTTACAATTTCTCCCGCTCTTCTTCGTGCTGCCCCGAAGCCCAGACAGTCCTCACTCCGGTCCACTTTCCCTTTCACTGACACTTTTCTGTTCTAGTCGATCGTCTCCTGCCTGGAATACAAGTCTCCTAACTGGTCTCCCAACACACGGAAGCAAAACAGCTGCCACATTTACTGATCAAATGCACATTGAAGTGTCTCATTTACTTCCTCGAAACTCATCAACGACTTCCCGTTGCTTTTCGGTAAGGTACACAGTCTTGGCCAGAACGCACTGGGCCTACATTGCCTGGCCCGGCTGCCTCTCCAGCTTCACCTTGACCCCTCTAAGCTCCAAGCAACTGGTCTTTGTCCCTTATGGAAACTTCCAAGCTCCGTCCTGCCTTAGACACCCTCATATAATCTTCAAATTCTGCCTGGAGGCTTCTTCTCGTGCCACATTTTAGCTTCTTCGGCCCAGTTCATTTCTCTCCATCCTCCAGGTCTCAACTGAAGCATCATCACTTTCTCAAGATTTCCCTCAAATTCCCTTCCTCAAAGCAGAATACATCCCCCGGCAGATGCCCCCATCACACGCCCACACACACCTCCTACACACTCCTCTCATCACTTTTAATTTTATGATTAGCATCTTATTCCCAGCTGTACGTATTCTTTCTAAAGGCAAAAACTGCATCTGTTTTGTTCACCTTTGGGTCTCTGGTGCCTCTCAGTACATACTAGGTGCACAATAAATGCTTGTTAAGTTAGTAAAAAGTAAGAGTAAGTCTAAGCATATCAGAAAGTAAAAATGGACACTAAAAATAAAAAAGTTTACTTTCTTATTAAAGCCACATATAAACTGATAAACTCAGTAGAAAAGAGCACAGGCTCCACGATGGTAGGGGCCTTCTCTGTCTCATTCACCACTGTGTCCCTTCGGTTTACACCATAAGCACTTATTAGATGCTCATTAAATATTGTCCTAATCAATCAGCTAGGTTTAATAATGGTTCAAACCAAGCACTCCTATCACCACCAACAAATATCCTGAGCATCTCAAACTCAGATTTTTCATGAAAATAAGTGAGTGTTTTTTATATATATAAAAAAAAATACTACTGTAAGGATCTGCGGAGAGGAACACAGGTAAATCAATTTTCTTGTTGTTAAAAAAGATTAGACTAAATGAACCCAAAGGTCCCATAAGTTACAAAATTCTGATTCCAGGATTATATGTTAGGCATTTGGAATAGCAGCTGTATGAGCTTACTGACAAGTATTTGGGTACATGGAACTCAGATGCAATTGACACCCCAATTTAGTATTAACTTTTGTCAGGGCATTAGCAAGGAAGGACTCTGTACTCATTGGTTTTAAAGCTTGATGACTACAGCATTCCTGTTAATAGGTCATCTTGTAGCCTAGGAACAATTTTTCAAAGAGACTTGAAAGAAGGCTCTAAATTCTCCCTCATCAGTACCAGCTTAAGATATCAAGGCCAAGTACTAGAATAGAAAGAACACTGGTTCTGGAGCCAAAATTGGGACAAGTCCTAGCTGTACATAGCTACACTGTCTGTATGGCCTTAGAAACATTTTCTACCTCCTGTGAGATTTCATTGTTTTTCATATGTAAGTAAAACTGTACCAGGTAATCTCTAAAATCTCTTCAAGTTCTGAAGATTCATGATTCTAAGAAACTGTAAAAGCTTATAAACATGCACATGTTATTCTTGTACTTTAAAATTCCCAGCGTTTCTCATTGTACTCAGTAGAAAATCCAGACTCCTTGTACTGGTCTAAATCTCTTGTACCATCTAGCTCCTGCCTACTTCGCCACCTGCTCTCAACCCCTACCATTTCCTGTTCTTAGGCTGTGCCGGACATGTTGCTGCACCAGGTTGGAGCGTGTATTCCCACTAGCTGAGATATTCTGCCCCCAGATCTTTACATTGCTGGCTCCTTCTGCGGGGGAAAAAACAAACAAACAAAAAACAAAAACCCTTATGATTATGGATTTCTTAATGAATTTAAAAATAATAATCATATGACATTATGACATTTTCCAGACCTGACCAGTGTTGTTAAATCTTAATTGTAGCTACTGCTAAAAATATCTAAGACCAGTTGCTTAATCTGACTTTGACCTTGAAATATTTAAATACTGAGTGTGTGTTTGGAAGCCTTGTTCCAGTTTTGACTAGTATTTTCTAAATAGCTTTGGGTAAAGAATTTATCATTTCTGTTTATAGCATTGCTGTCTTCCTTTTGAGCAACCTTTGGTGCATAAGTTCAAATATAATTTATAATTGAGATGATTAAGGCAAAAATAAAGTGATAGGAATTATTCCAGAAAGAATGCACAAAAAATATTATCTTAATGATTCAATTGTACTTAATGAGCCTCATATTCTGCCAGTATCTGAAGTCACCTATGAAATCATTACTCTCGAGGTCTACAGGATATCAGGAAGGCATGATATTGGGTAGGCATGTTTTCCAGGCCTCCAAGGTCAGTGCATAAAAAATCAATAAGTACGTATCAAATTCCTACTTTTCTATCAATTCCTTGAGGGCCGAGATCCTGTATATTTTATTTCTCCCATTCGTAGATTACACATGATCTGGAACATGCTAAGTTCTATGGCACATCTTGAAAAATCTTAAAGCAGGATAAGAAAACCCCTCATTTAGCTTTATTATAAAATCCTACTGAGTAGCTGAAACAAGAGCATTTTCTTCCTGAGAATTGTTGCTCTATAAAATATTGACTTCGGTGATCTACACCAAAAAATCTAAGACCTATTCGATTCACACAAGTGCAGTTCAAGTAATTCCCTTTCTAAGAGGCAATGCTAAATATAATAAATGGATGTCACCCTGGTGTAAATAAATGAAAGATTTTAATTGTCAATATCAGTGCAAAACATATTCTAATTTGTTTCTTCCTGAAAGTATCTTATTTAGAGACATTAGCCCCAGGGAGCTTCACCAGAAAGTCCTCCTGGACCATCCTATGTGAGGCTAACAAATCCTGGCAGACTCTGAACACATATTGCTATTTATGTAAGTTGTTGGTACTCAGGGGGGTAAAAAGCAGTAAACAACAGGGGAGGGTCAGTTTTCTCTGAATCCTTTCCCAGTGTAACCATGTGAGAAGAGAGGTACAAGTCTGTGACCTGGATCTCTGAGCGCTGGATGGCTCAACTGAAATCCTAGGAACAGACTTGGGCACCTGACCTTGTCACTTGTTGGTCAACATCTTCCATGGTTCCCTATCATCTCCTGGACTAAGTCCAAGGCCTGCACTGCCCACAGGCCTTTCAGGATCAGACTCATGGCCATCTGTCAACCTGTCCCTGAGCACCCCCTAGTGGTACGTTGGGTGCTAGCACTACCAAAGTCCATTTGGTTGCCCATTAATCAATCACCTGCTCTCTCACCCTCTCCTGCTTATGCACACCTTGTTCCTTCTGTTGGGAAGACCATGTGGCAAGTTAACCTGGTCTTCAAACAAACTCCTCCTGTAAGGAATTCATCCTACCTCACTGCCTTAAAGAATCATCCCTCAGTTTATGGGTTTTCCTCTCTACCCCCTTTATAACATTAGAGATTCAGTAATTATTCCAGTAAGGATGAGCTACATAATTTGTGCGGCTCAGTGAAAAATGGAAATGAGGCATCCCTTGTACAAAAGTTGTTAAGAATTTCAAGACAGCAAAGTGTGAAATGAAACCAAATACGGAGCGCTTCTAAACCCCAGGTCATGTGTGACTGCACAGGTCACACACCCCTGAAGTCAGCCCTCGACCTGAGTGTGTGTCTGCTAAGAACGTTAAAGACAGAACCTCATCTGCAATCCATGTTGCCAGGCCTAGGTCAGTGCCCCCCATGCATAGGCATGCAAAATGACAGTTTAGTAAATACACAAACGAATGAGTGAGCAATGTTAAAGATAGTTTTTATTTTATAGAAGATTTATGTTTCCATTTTTATGGCGGATAATATTCGTGTGTGTGTGTGTGTGTGTGTGTGTGTGTGTGTGTGTGTGTGTGTGTGTGTGTATCACATTTCCTTTATCCATTCATCTGTTGATGAACACTTAGGTTGTTTTTATACCTTGGTTATTCTGAATAATGCAGCAATGGACACGGGAGTGCAAGTGTCTCTTCGAGATAGTGAGTTCATTTCCTTTAGATATTTAACCAGATGTGGGGTTGCTGGGTCATATGGTACTTTCGTTTTTGATTCTTTGAGGTACCTCCATATCATTTTCCATAGTGGCTGCACTAAGTTACAATCCCACCAACAGTGCACCAGGGTCCCCTTTTCCCCAAACTTTGCCAGCATTTGTTATCTCTTGTCTTTATTTATAATAGACATCCTAAAAGGCGAAGCAATACCTCGTTACGGTTTTGATTTGCATTTCCCTGATGATCAGTGATGTTGAGCATCTTTTCATATACCTGTTGGCCATTTGGATGTCTTCTTTAGAAAAATGTCTCTTCGGGTCCTTTGCTTTTTTTCCCATCAAGTTGTAAGAATTTCTTATATATTTTGGATATTAACTCCTCTTCAGATATATAGTTTGCAAATACTTTCTCGTGTTCCATAGATTGCCTTTTCATTTTGTTGATTGTTTCCTTTGCTGTGCAGAAGCTTTTTAATTTGATACGGTCTCATTTTTGTTGCCTGTGCTTTTGGTATTATATCCAAAAAATCATTACAAAGACCAATGTCAAGGTACTTTTCTCTCTATATTTTTTTCTAGGAGTTTTACATTGAGTCTTAAGACAGAATTAAGATATTTAGGTCTTTAATCCGTTTTTGAGTTGATTTTGTGTGTGGTGTAAGATAAGGGTTCAATTTCATTCTTTGGCATGTGGATATCCAGTTTTTCCAGCACCGTTTGTTGAAGAGACTGTCCTTTCCTCATTGTGTATTCTTGGTGCATTCGTTGAAAATTAGATGACTGTATATGTGTGGATTTAAGGTTTTGTTGATGGATTCTCTGTAAAAGAAAGAGGAGAATGTTGGCTAAGTAATAAGTTAACATTTATTTGATAGTAAAATAGGGAGCTGCCAGACTTTTTCCTGCTCTGCAGGTGCTGGGCTGGGTTCCTCGGTCTCTCCTGGGCCCAGCTGTCTGTATCATAGGAAGTAGATACGGAAAGCTTTCCATTAGAAGGTCTGAGCTACAAAATACAGTGCTTCTGTGGGTCCCCACACTGTCCTGACCTACCCTTTGCCACCTCTTCCACTCATTTCTCCAAGCTAGCCCAGGAAACTGGTGCCAGTAAAACACCTGGACACTTTCCTCCAGGTGCAGGTAACAGATGCTGTGGTCCTTTGATCGCTCAGTTGTGCAACTTGTAGAGTATTTATTCATAGGGAGCTTATGACTCTCTTCCTCTCCCTCAGGGTTCATTCTCCTGAAAAGGGCTGCCGAGTGGACCCACTTTGCTGCTCCGGCATTGCCAACACCCCTGTTGTCTCTTCTCTTGACGGCAGCAGGCTCTTTAGGAAGTGTTACAACTCTCTGGTGCATTCAGGTTGTATCTTCGAGTTCTTTCTGAGTGCCCCTCTCATGAGCCAAGTCTCTCAATGGGCCACCCTACCCCAACATATGCCAGTCGGCAGAATGGACAATGGGAAGTTAGTGTAACCCAGAGAGCTCTAAACTGTGTATGTATTTATGTATGTATAATTTTTGAAAAAGTTATAATACTAATATATTATGTACATATATATACAGATATAGAAATTAAAAATAGATACAAAAAAATGAGTCAAAAGACAAAAAATTTAGTTTCTCCTCCTCACCCACTGAGACCATCCTGTGTACTCATGGGGTGCATCGCATCAATTTGGAGACCTGCAAAAACCTATGTTGTCCAAGTACGCTTCAGAGCAGCATGTGGTAGTGGTTAAAATGTAGGCTGAAGAGTCACCTAGCCTGGATGTGAGCCTCGTCTCCACCGACTCCTAGGTGGATGAAAACCTCATGTTCTTTTCTTTAAAACATGGATAATAATAATACACACCTCAAAGAGTTCTTGGAAACTTAGTTAATAAAAAACATTAAAATGGCACATGGTAAGCACTGGATAAATGTTAATTATTATTTTCTTTAGTGCTACTATTAAAAATAATTTAAAATCTTTTTTCCTTTTTTTTTTTTTATATTATAAAAAAATAACAAAACAACAACAAAACCTAGATGAGAGGAAAAGGAAAAATAAGCCTGGAAGGATTTCCTAAGAAAGATGATCCCCAAATCTGAATCCGCATTGGTTCCAGGGGCTTCTTTTGCCTACAGCCTGGAAGAATGTCCCTTAATGGCTGACGTTTGCGTACCCTCCCTTATGTGTCTTTGATTATCCCCATAACCAAAATGTAAAACCAACCCACTTCCCAGCCTCCCTGGCAGTCAGGGGTGGCCGCAGGACCCCTGTCTGTCTCAGAGGGGTCCTCCGAAGTCCTTGTGATGGGCACTTCTTGTTTCTCTTTGCTCTGCCCTAGTCCTCCTGACTCAATATGCTCACAGAGCCTAGAAGTGAGGAGCCATCTTGAAACACAAGGATAAAAGGTCACGTGAAGGCTGCCAAGGAGCCTGGTTTACTGAGGATTTTCCTGAACAGCTATACCAGCCTTGGACTTTCATATTGAAAAATATATACGTCCCCACTCGCTGTTCAGCTGCTGTTTGTTGGGGCTTCCATTACTTCTTGCCAGACTCACTCAGGCATCTGGATTAGCCATGTCAGTAAGGACCATTTAATAGAGATGAATGAAGAAAGGCCAGTGGGGAAGGGAGCCTTCGACATCCAACTCCAAGAACTGTCCTCCAAAGCTTCCACTGCTTTGGTGCTGGTTATTGCTGCCATCTAGTGGCAATATTTTAGAACTAAAACACTCAACTTTTTCTTGGCAGCTCTTCTTTCTTTCCATCTCTCATGCATTCACTCACGTGTTCATTCTACAAATAGTTTATGAGGACCTACTATGTGTGTCAGGCCCTCACTTACACACTTGGGGGGAGACGGCCATTAATCAGACTTAAAAATGAAAAACTATGATGGGAAAGGTCTCTAAGAGAAGAACACAGATGAGAATCGTGGATAGGGATTTGATTTATTGAGGAGACGGTAGAAGGTTAGAGAAGGTTTTCCTGAGGATGTTCTGATTGGCCTGAGATCTCAGGAATAACCAGATAAGAAGGGAGTTTTCTGGGCAGCGAGAGCAGTTATGAAAGTGAGCTGCAGCAAGGAGAGGGAGGGAGTATGTTGTGGGAATAAAATAAGGTTACGTGTTAAATTAGTACTTGATGCTAGGCATTCTAGTTTCTGAATTGAAACCATGGTTGTGAATTATAGGGACCATAGAATTATTTTACCTTGAGCATGAGCTGCAAAGATATCAGCTAACAGACATCTATACAACACTCACCCCGACAATAGCAGAATACACATTCTTCTTAAGTGCCCATGGAACATTCTCCCTGATAGACCACATGCTCAGTCATAAAACAAGCCTTGATAAATTTAAAAGGATTGAAATCAAAGTATGTTCTCTGACCACTGTGGGAGAAAATTAAGAATCAACTACAAGGACATTTGGGGAATTTCAAGTATGTAGAAATTAAACATCTCACTCCTAAATAACCAACAGGTCACTTAGAAAAGGTATAGATGGCTTGTCTTCACGCATGAGCAGGAAAAGGACTGCCGTGGTGGCAGTGGGCAAAATAAAGACGCTTTCTGATTATAACCTGTGAGTTTCGAGGATTCATTTTACTGCATTTAAAACAGTACAAATCAATAAGTAAAAATACAGCATCACCTTATAAAAATAAGACGTTAGGATTTTACTGTAGAACATAAAAAAAGATTCAGTAAAACTGATAATGAATTAAAGTGAGAACTTTTCATATAATATATTTTATTAAAACTTGCTATTTTCATTTTTATAAATATAAATACTACAAAGTCTCAAGTTCTAGGCATCATAATATTAATTATTCAAAGCCAGTGTACAATAATAGCATATTCAAATATGATGTTCTTTAACGTAGCTTTTATATAATAAAATAAAGCATATAAACATTCTTTACTGTCTTGATTATAAATCAAATACATTGACATAAAATAAAGGGAGTGAAATAATAGTATGTTATCGGTGAAATAGACAAAGGTGGAAAGTCCACTCAGGAAGCCGTAAGAACAGTCGGAGACAAGGTCTAGGGCACTGTCACTGGGACAGAGAGAAGGGATTCTATGGGGTAAAGTCCATTAAAGATGGAAGTGGCTCTGGGTGAGCTCTGAGGACAAGGGAGAGGCGTAAGTAAAAGAAAAGTCCCAGACTTCTGACATGAGCATCTAAGAGACTGACAGGCATTTCATGAGCTAAAGAGGAGTAGGGAGATCACAAACTGAGTACATTTTGCAAGTGTTGAGTTTGTCGTGCCTGGGAAGCACCAAATATTGTTGCGAGATGTCAGACTGATCTTGCAATGGAAGGCAACCTGGAGGAAAAGTACCATTTTGTTAAGATATGAGTTCTCTCATCTCCCACTACAAATAAAACTAAAGGTAGTTCCCATTTGTCTGGGACCTAAAAAACAATTTCCTTGCCACATCATAGATTTTAAAAAGATTTTTCTAACATAAACATAACATTTGTTCATCATATGCAATTTATAACTAGAGAAAAGGGTACAAAAGAAAATGGAATCACTGAATCACTGTTCACATTTTAGAGCTTGCCCCGATAAACTTATTTAAGTACATAAATAGAAAATACGCGACCATCTAAGGCATAATTGTACATTTTGTAATTTAATACTGCATAAGGAGTAACCTCTCATGTCATCAAAATTTCTTCTAATCATCATAATAATTGCATATTTCCATCTAAAGGATGTACCATAATTTGATCTTTCATCTATAGGTTTAAGTAAAGCAGTAAGAATATTTTAGTTTCAATCTTTGTCTGAATTTCCGATCATTTCTACATTCACAGAATGAAGTACTGCTTGAATGGGTATGAACATGTTCAAGTTTCTTGGTGCTCAGTCATTTTCGTAATAACGATAGTATTTGCTGAAAATGGCTTCTGACCAGGAACCGTACAAGACGGTAGAGACATGGCAGCAAACAGAAAAGGAACATTCTGTATCTAAGAGAAGATTATGTGCTACTGGAAGAGACAGACATTTAAGAGGAAAAAAAATAGCAAACAAGGGCTAAAGAAGAAATTAACAGTGTTAATAGAGGTAACAGTGGAAGGAAGAGAGTGACACTTTCAGAAAGTGTTAAATGAAGGTCCCACAAGAAGATGACCTTAGGACAGATCCTCAGCCATTGCATCATCTAGGGAGAGGGCTTTTCAGAAAAGGGAACAGGAAGTACAAAGGTAAAAGCACAAGAAAAGACTTGGCCTATTTTAGAAATGAAAGGAGACTGGTGCCCCTACAGTGTGTTTAGCCTGGGGAACAGTTCCATCTCAGGCTGAGATTTAGGAGCCAGATCATGCATAGTCTGGTGGCCCAGGACAAGGAGCTTATTCTTTGAAGAACAGGTAGGCAGGGACTGTTTTCCAGTAGGGAGAGATAGGCTCAGAAACTACGTTTTGAAAACTCCCATTCTGGGAGGATAAAAAAGAAAGTAAGAGTCCTAATGGAGAGACCCGTGAGGAGGCAGCTGCGGTAATCTATATGCCAGGTGTATTTGGAGTATATAAAGACATGGCGGCTAACTATCACATAGTTATAGGAGGCTGAGGAAAAGGAAGCAGAGAAGTGATTGGAGATACTTTCTAAACTGTGTGCTTGAGTAAATGGGTGGATGCTGGATAATATGGTACTATTATATATAGGGGCAGTGGTGAAAAGAAATCTGTTTTAGACATTAAGTGTGAGATAGCTATTAGACATCAAGTTGAGATATCAAAGACACAAATGGTATTGGAATTGGGAGTGGGCAATATGGCATGGTGGGAAATATAGGGAATATCAGTAGGAATGAAGAGTCAAGAGTCAAAAGACGGTAAGTGGCAGCATGTTTATATGCTGATGGGAATAATTCAGGAGAGAGAAGAAGAGAGAAATTGAAAATTCAGGACACGAGAATTACTGAAAAACTCGACTCCTGAGGGAACTCTGGGAGACAATATAGAACATGCCTCAGGGGTATTCCAACTAAGGTATTTGGAAGCTGGGAAAATTATTCACTGACTGATGTCATTCAGTTGGAAGGATGCTTTCCGGAGAGTGGGCATTAACTCCCTAGCATTCCTTGGCTGCCCTGGACATGGACTAAAACCATCCTAATGAGCAGAGAAAGCCATCGGGCAAAGACTCCTAAGTGCTTGCCATTGGGTTGACATGCCCAGGAATGGTGAGTCCCAAAGGTACAAGGGGCACCAAAAGGGTCTTCTCCTCTGTCCCGGTTGATGTTTTCTCCATAGACTCTGAGTCTTAAACATGGAGACAAAACTGAAAACAACAACTCTAACTGATAATAGGTGTGAAGAGACAAGAGAGTGTTTTAGTCATAGCCTGAGCCTCGCATACAGAGAGACCTGAATTGGGCACTTCAATTAATGTTAACCTCTTTGGGTCTCAATGTGTTTGGCGGTCACATAGGGCAGTCACATACCCAGAATCTGCAGCTGAAGATAACAACTTTGAGCCATATTCCCCAGCCAATAAGGAACGATAAGTGCACCGAACCATAATCGCAGGGGAGATAACCAGGCCCAAGGAGTTTCTAAAGTTGCGCCTACCATTAGCTAAAAGAGCTGTCCTATAGTTAACTTTTCTTTACTATTTAAGATGTTAATGAGACAAGCGATGCAAGAAGCAGCATATAGGTGAGCTAGTATAGGGATAAAAGAGGAACTTTATTTTAAAACCAGATTCCATCCTGTCTATAAGGTCAAGAATGCACAGGGAATACCCAAGACACTGATTAACTACCCGCTGCCCACATCCTAAATGTACATAACTAAGAAGAGAGGAGAACACAATGCAATCAGCAGACCTTATAAAAATAATCAACATGCCCCATTCTCACAAAGATAATCATTGTGCGTAAGAAAAACCAGAGATTGTAAAATTCCTGTGTAAGTTTGTTTTTATGGCACTTGAAAGAAAACCCTGTCATGAGACAAGATTCAGCAGACGTCTGGTGAGTATGAGATGGAGACGGTATTCACTGACCACAGGAGTAACGATGTGAGGCGGCCCACCAGCTTCCCTCCCTAGTCCTCTCCCCCTCCCTGAATAGCCCACAAAAGCCCCTCCCACAACCCTATCTGGAAACCAGCCAGCTCCTTCCTTCTTGCTGGTTCCCTGGTTCCCTGGCTAGCAATAAAGCGTTGCTTGCCGAACTTCATATCGGGTACAGTGCTCATTTCCACGACATTGGGACTTAAGAACGTGGCATTAGTCGGATCCAACAGTTCCATCAACATTCTAATCTGTGGAATGGTGGGAGGTAAGCAAAAAGGATTGGGCTTCTTTACAATTCTTATTTTCAATTCTTTGAAGTTATCGGTAGGGGAATTCCCCTTCGTCCTCATTAGCTATGCTAAAGCATTTCAACAGGTGTTTAATATCTGCCATCTAACCAATTCAACTGGTTACAAGTTGAGTATCTTGAGTATCTACTAGTCACTGTCAAAGCATTTTATATCTCTCTAATCACTATAGCAATCATCTGGGGAAGTTAACGTAATTCGCATTTTATAGGTGAGGATTCTGGTTCAGAGAGGTGACATGATTTATCCGAACTCAGATACTGCTAACTTGCAACCACGTGTCCCTCAGACTGCGGGACAGTGAGATGATGACGACTATCTCTGCAAAGAGAAGGAATGAGGAAGCGATAGCTGATTCTTCGCTCAGCAAATACGGCAGCTGCCGATGCTGACCTGAGACTGTGGGAAGCCCCTCTCCTGATTCGGCCCATCATTCCAGGTTCACGTCTCTCTTTGGTTTCGTGAGCAGCACTGAAGAGAGTGCATGAGGGTTCTGGAAGATATTGACTAATTTAAAGTTTTTAGGTCCACGCAATTGCTTTTCATTCTTCATTTCCTAAACCGGTAAGAGTCGACGACAATAAAGGCGGCCCCGGCTTCACCATGGCAACGGCGACGCCACTCGCGGACACGCGCAACGGTATCGCTCATTCCGGCCGGTCCGTTCGGCGTCACTTCCGTGCCCGGCACGGCGGCGGGGGCGTCGCTCTTCCTGCTGCGGCCGGGGCTGGACCTGGGCAGGTGAGTGGGCTCTGAGAAGAGCGAGTCTCGCGCAGGGAATCCGAGAGCATGTGGGACTATGGAAAGGGAAGGTGGGAAGCCCGCGGCTGTTGTCGCAGTGGTGACTGAGCCTCGGTTTACCCAGCGATACAGGGAGTATCTCGAGAAGGAGAAACTCCTGGACAGACAGCACCGTGTGGAAAAGATGCCGGATGGCACCGTCGCGCTGCCCGTGCTGGGAGAGGCCCTCCCCGAGCAGCACCTGCGGGAGCTGAGGAATCGTGTGGCTCCCGGCAGCACTTGTAGGCTAACGCAGCTCCTGCATCCTGTTCCTTCAAAGAAGGCTCAGGGTCGTTCACCTGCCCAAAGGCTGTGCCTTGAGGTGAGTCGCTGGGTGGAGGGCCGGGGAATGCCATGGTCAGCTGAGTTGGAGGCTGATTTGCCCCGATCTTGGCAACGACACGGTAACCTCTTGTTGCTGAGTGAGGACTGTTTCAAGGCCAAGCGGTGGAAAAGCCTGGAACCAGAACTCTGGGAAACTGTTGCCTCGGCACTTGGCGCCCAGCGTTTGGCCAAACGAGGGCGGGTATCACAGAATGGCACTCGAACTCCAGCAGTCACTCTGCTGTTGGGTGACGATGGCTGGGTTGAGCATGTGGATAACGGGATCCGATATACGTTTGACATAACCCAGTGCATGTTCTCCTTCGGAAACATCACTGAGAAGCTTCGGGTGGCCTCGCTGCCCTGTGTTGGACAAGTGCTGGTGGATCTCTATGCAGGAATTGGTTATTTCACTTTGCCCTTCCTAGTTCATGCCGGTGCTGCCTTCGTCCATGCTTGTGAGTGGAACTCCCATGCTGTAGTTGCTCTGAGAAATAACCTTGAGATCAATGGAGTAGTAGATCGGTGCCAGATACACTTTGGGGATAACAGAAAACTGAAGCTCTCAAACATTGCAGACAGAGTGAACCTGGGGCTGATTCCCAGCTCGGAAGAAGGCTGGCCCATTGCCTGCCAAGTGCTACGAAAGGATGCTGGGGGCATTTTGCATATCCACCAAAATGTGGAATCTTTCCCAGCGAAGAATCTCCAGCCTTCTGGAAGCGGTGAAATAGAGAAGGAGCATTGGCCTTATCCTCAGCAAACTGTCACCAGCCAAAGGGAAAGTGGAGCTACCAGGAATTCTAAGACAAAAGTGGAGTCAGCAGCCACCAAGCCAGAGTGGCACAGGTGGGCAGAATCTGCAGAAACCCGCATTGCCACTCTTCTTCAGCAGATGCATGGGAACCCGTGGAAGACAAAAATCTTGCACATCCAACCAGTGAAATCCTATGCTCCTCACGTGGATCACATAGTTCTGGATCTGGAATGCCGCCCCTGTCCTCTGGTTGGCTAGAGAAGGTGGATCCTGAGACATGAGGCCCTATGCGTGAGTGACCCTTAATGCATCAGCTGTGGCCGGGTTCTCACTCCTCTTGTCTCCTGGTAATCTATGTTAATATGTCGTGGCCCTGAAAGCAGGCCCTAGACCAAGGCATTTCATTTGTCTTCCATTGATCACAGTGAGAATGAGCTACATATCTGGGCGAAGCAGGATGGCTCATTGAAATGAGGCCCATCTGCGCAATCATGAATTCTGAATTCTGACCTCAGTTCTGTCTGACCTTGGGTACGTGATTTCAGTATTCTTTTAGCCTTGGATTTCCTTACTTGCAAAACGGGGGTTTCTCTGAACTGTCTCACGTGGCTGTTACCTAAGAAGCAGTTGTACATAGGGCATTGGTTTTAGAGTGAGAGACAGTGCTCCTTCCAAAATCACTCGGGCTACAATATGGAAAATCGACTGGAGGGGTGCCAGGATGGAAGCAGACTAATGAGGAGGTCGTCCAGGCATGAGGAGATGTTGGCTTGGACTAGGGCCGTGGCCGTGGGGGGCAGATGGATTTGAGAAATAAAATTGATGAGACTAAGCAATGGAGTCCAAATCGAGGTATTAAAATGGTGCTGCTTTGTGGTAATGAGTGACTGAGTTAGGGAGGGGAGGACACAAAAATACTCTAGTGTGTTAACTCTGTTCCCCTACTTTATCGTTCCTAAATGAGTGTTGTGGGGAAGGTCTTAAATGTTAGTTTTATTGTGGTAGAAAAAGGTAAAAATGACTGCATTAAGTCATAGGGAAACTAGATTTCCAGTCTTAAGCTTTGAGCAATAGGTGTGTCAGTTGCTAGCTATTTTTAAAGTTCAAATTAAAATCTTAGATTTTTGAAAGCCCCGGACCCCCTTTTCATCTTCCTTCCCTGGCTGGCATCATCAGGACCAACATAAGGAGCTATAAGGAACATGAGGGGTTCTGCAGTTTTTCAAGCCTCACTTTATGGCTGTCTGCCATCAGCAATGTTTACCCTTGGGATGACTAATTGTAGAGAATCACTCTCTTTACTTTTGGAATGATTGATTGTCGAGAATCACATCTCAGAGCTTTGTTTTGGTGCACTTTGAAGCCAAATGGGCTTGTTTGCCTGTCAAAGGAAATACAGAAAAGTATGGCTTTATCAGGATTATGACTGTACCTGGCATTTGGCTGGCTGCAGTTGGGCTGGGCTGCTTGTCCTTGTTGCATTGTCCAAGTGGCAGTAAGGACAGCATTGGTGTGTGGGTCGTTCCGTAGATGTTAAGTGCCTACTGTATACGTGAGCCACAGGAAATACATTCATTAGATACAGTTCCTGTCTCAGGATCCGAAATAACAGAAATACTCAAAAAATTGGAATACAGTGAAATGAGTACCATATGAGTGATAGCACATTGTAGGAAAGCAACGGTGGGGGAGAAAAGTTCTGAGAAATGAATGGGGGAATCTTCAGAGAGGCAGTGTTTGAACTGACTCTTAAAAACTGGCTGAAACTTTGATAAGTGGAGTCAAAGTGGAAACATGCTGACTGAAGAAAATAATAGAAGCAGGAGTTTGAATGCTCAGAAAACATTTGGAACGTTGTCATTAGATCAGTTTGGAACAAAGGAAGCAGTGAGAGATGTGTCGAAGATGAGGGTTGTTGTAAGGATTAAGAAAAATAAAGTATCTTGTACACAGTAAGCCCCCAGAAAGTGTTAGCTGTCACGCGGTCCCACCACAGAAGGGGGCCTGCGTGTTTCCATTTCCATCCCACAGGGTGGCCTTCCTGTTTGTCTTAAGCATCTCCTCTTTTACATATTGGGTTTGTTCTCATATGTGTGCCTATAACTTTCTCGCCTCAAACTAAAGGTGCCATGCTTGGACTTGAGCCAACATGGGAAGGAAAGCAGGAGAGAAACAGTAAGGAAGATAAGTCAGAGATATACATATCTGGGGTCGCGGGATTACCTTCCTGCCGTAAGCTCTGGGTAGGCAGCATGTGAATGAACTCATTCAAAGTGATGTATATACACATAGACACAGACACATACACGCATATGTGTGTGCACGTGTGTGTGGCCCTGAGTGTTCAGTGGTGAAAGAAGATTGACATGGGCTCTGAAATTTTTAGTGTGCAGTGGTCTGCTTGAATGCCAAGATATCTCCTTCACAGTAAAAAACAAAATTTTGAATCTCACCCACTCACTTTATCAATATTATTCTTCCACCAAGGAAGCACACCAAGCTTTGTAGGCTTCTTTTTGGGGATTCAGAACTTGGGAATACTGCTGATTCATATACCGGGTGACAGTTTTCAGTGTGATCCAGAGCATGTAAAAGCACTATAGCAGGTACAGGCTGCAGTGTAATTAGCCCTGTTACATGGGTCATACATTCCAGGAAATCCTATGGGATAATATAGTATCTGTGATAAGCAGAATAGCCATGAGAATTTATGGCAAGGTCCAGTAGAAGAATCACAAGGTAGACTCTGAGGGTCCTGTAGCAAGGCCAGGCCATCTGCAGCAGAGAACCACATGCCATTCAAAAATGACTCCTTGCATTCTAATGGGCCTTGGTATCTCATGAGACATCAAGTGACCCTGTAGCCAGAGTTGTCCATCATGAGCTGGGTTTTGTCAGAGCCACCAAGTCAATCCGTCATTGGAAGTAGTACATCTGGAATTGATGATGGGCAAGGTTAGAGGAAATAGGCGCATAGGCAGGGGGCCCAGACTCCCATGTCATACTTATAACTCTTACACCAGTGTCCCTCCCTCAGTTCACAGTTATGGCTGCTTGAGAGGCTCTTATGTCTAGCTGAAGGAGGACAAAAAAGCCAGAGCTAAGTTCACTGATGCGTTTTCATGATGGAATATAGGTTCAAAACAAAAATAGACTCCTGCTGCTCTATAACTCTACTTAGAAGGGGGTCTTAAAAACAGCAGTGAGGGGAATTCTCCCCAAAAGCTGAATTTGGGGCAATATTCCTGGTTATACACATGGTATGGAAAGAGAAGTGGCCTGAAGTAAGAATATACTTTCATGGCAAATAGCAAATAGGTTGGCTAGTTGAACTGGGACCTGGAATGGGAAAGATTGGGGGATCAGGGACAAGCAAGCCTGGAGTAGAAGCAGTGGAAAAATCTATGGGATTGGGCACATGAGTAAAGAACTTTGTATTGTATAACAATGCCTACCAGAGATAATCTGCCCTAGAAGAGGCGCTCAACAACCAAGTAAACAAAAAACTTGGCCAGCGAACTTCAGTAACTGTAATCATCGGCTACCCCAGAAATGGCATTATGGTCTCATGAACAAAGTAGTCATATTGCAGGGATGCAGGTTAGCAAGAGGCCAACAGTATGGCTTCCACTCACCAAGTAGCTACTCCCTAATGTTCAGCACTGAGCCCTTGACACAACCCTCAAGGAAACCAGGAAGCTGCTTGGTAGCAAGTTGATTACATGGGACTCCTTCCAAAAGGACAGTCATTCACCTTGACTAGAATCTTCCCGTCTCCAGGTATGAGCTTGCCTTTCCTGCCCACAAGATGTTGACTAGCACTACTATCCAAGGGTTTACAAGTGTTTTATCCATTAATATATCCTACAAAATACTGCTTTTGACCTAGGGACCTACTTTACAGCAAAGGAGGTGTTTCAGTAGGCACATGACCATGGGATTCACTGGTCCTGTCACATACCATACAACCTAGAAAATGCTAGTGCGATGGAGCGATGGAAACCCTTTTGAAACTAGAGCAAAAGCTTGGAGATAATACCTCCTTAAGGCAGGATGCCATCAAGACACAACATACTCTAAATCAACATCCATTAAATAGTGCCATGTCCCATAGAGAGAAAATGTATGTCTGGGAATGAATGGATAGAAATAGAATTCCCACTCTAGTGGTTCCCAAATATGTTCACATCATAATACTCAGAACCTGTGACAATATTATCTTAAATAGTAAAAAAGGGACTTTGTAGGTGTGATTAGGATCTTGAGATGGGATACTATCCTGGAATATAATATTTGAGCCCAATATAATTCCAGAGGCCCTTAATAAGGAGGATGTGGAGCAAGTAGTAGGAGATGTGATAACTGAAACAGGAGGGCGGAGTGACTTAAGGAAGGGGCCACAAGCCAAGGAATGTAGGCAGCCTCTAGAAACTGAAAAGGGTGGGGAATTGGATTCTCCCTTGAAGCCTTCAGGAGGAACACAGCCTTGTTGACACCTTGATTTCGATTTTAGACTTCTGACCTCCATAACTATAAGAGAATAAATTTGTGTTGTTTTAAACCACTGTTGGTGGTACTTTGTTATAGCAGCAATGGGAAATTAATACAGTATCCCACTGCCCCATGTGGGGAGTTTATGTTTCCCATCCCACAACTTCGTTGAATGTAGAGGGCTGGTTCCAAACAGGGGAACTCTTTCATCAGGTGACACAGTAATAGACCCTTTGAACTTTAACCTATTGAGGTCTCCTAGTGCTAAGAGACTATCAGGCAGGAAAGAGTTACCATCCTGGTTGGGGTAATTGAATCTGATCATCAGGAGGAAGTAAGGTTATTGTAACATAAGGGCAGGAAGAAAAATATTTCACCCTCAATGTATCCACTACCCAATATCAGGAGTAAAATGCGCAACTTCCAAAAAATGCAGGATATGGACCTCCAAAAACTGACTCCTCAATGAAAATAATGAGAACAGTGGCAAAAACTGTCAAAATCAACTTTTTCAGAAGTCTAGAAAGTAAAGGCTTACACCAGTCTGAGGAGCATTAATTCCAGAAAAGCAGCCTAATCTGGATTTAAAAGGGAAACTTCATGGCAGTTTAATTTGCCCCATTCCTAAATCCCATCTCTGATGCAATGTTAAATTATTGTTAGCTTCAGGGAGAATGCCTCTAATGTATTTCCCCCTTAAGTGATACACTGTCCTTTGTTAGGCAGTATCCATAGAGTCCCATTATTTTGCTGGTTTTTAATTATCCTTTTCCTGCCTCACTGTAGTGTCACTTTTACATAAACCAAGTGACCATATACGCGTGGGGCTGTTTCCAGACTTTGTTTGCTGTTCTATGGGTGAGTTTTTCTATTGATGCTCCAGTACCATCTTGTCTAAATTATTGCAGATTTAGAATAAGTCCTGATAACTGATACGTCTTTTGACTTTCAGCTTTGTTCTTTAAGATGGCATTATTCTTTTTTTCATTTTTATTTTTCAATTAGAGTTGACATTCAATATTAGTTTATAATGCATTAGTTACTCTTGACCTTTTGCATTTTCTTACGAATTTAAAATCAGCATTTTTCGGGGAAAAAGAACTTGCTGAGGTTTTTTTTTTTATTGGGATTACAATGAACCTATCGGGTAAAATTGACATCTTTACAACACTGAATCTTTAGTTTTGAAGCTTTTATTCTACTCGGTTAGGTGTTGCTATGAAATGAGAAGTGATTATCAGAAGCTGGGACTGCAGGATCCCATGTAAGGTGAGTGGGATACTACTATATCAGCCTCCTCTGGGGTCCCTGCCTTGACAGATGTTTTTAACTTGCTGTTACTTATACTCTTGCTTTGAGCAGTATCTCAGCCCTCAGAATATTGACTATCACCCTAGATTTTTAACATATTTGAACCTATCATCTATTTGTATTCCATTATAAATTAAGTACTACTGAATGATTATAATAATCCAAACTAATAAACAATATCTTCATAGTACTCCTGAGCCATAAATGGAGTCATCACTAAGTGTCGTGTAATATCATAAATGTTCCAGTGAGTATGTCTTTTAAAATGTGTTTACTGCATACCATTCTAAGTACTTAAAATATATTGTTTTAATTTGTGTAACAAGCAGGAAGATTACTTGCAGAGAATTGAGTCTTAGGCTCTGAAATCAGAAAAATATGCCACTATTATTGTCTGTGTCCTTGGACAAGTTTGGTGAGTATTAAATTGGAGAATGCATGTTATATATTTCGTATCATATCTGGCAATATGCTTTTCTTTTTCCCCAATGAAGATACTGAAGATTAGAGAGTTTAAGTACTTTGTCTAGAGACAGAGAACTAGTAAGAGGCAGAAGTGGGTAAGCATACTGCCAAGCATACAGTGCTTAGTACATGTCTCTTGGACGAATGAATGGATGAATGAATGAATACTAGTCAGTATAAACTCAACATTGACTCCAAGTGCTACTATATTCTCTGCTGTTTCCTTTGTTAACTAAACAACAGACTATTCCCGTTCATATGGTATTCACAAAACCAGAAAATTCAAATAGTTGAATTTTGATGGTAATATCTGAAATTTAATGAGATGAGAAAAACTATAAAGTAATTCCGGATCAGAGACTATTTTTTTTTTTAAAGCAATTCCTGAGGTCTGACATAAAGTGATGGTATGTATTTATCCTTTCTTGGGCTATCAGTCCCTACCCTTTCTACCAGCATCCCCATATTCCACTTGAATTAAATACATAATACTTTGGTGGGGAGGGCTGGGGTAGGGTGGGTAATTCTAAGTGCTTGTTTCTTTCTGCGTCCTCCCATTGAAGAAACTGCTTGCACCTGCCCTCTGGTACAGCTAGGGTCCAATAAGCTTGACCAATTGCACAGTTACTCTTGGAACTTGAAACCTTGAGGAATAATGAAGATAGTCCAGAATCAGTTTCTGTTGCTTGGAACAAAGACTTGGCTGATGCAAATTTAGACAGAAAATTCAAACTACACATCCTACATCTAAAGGCTTTTCAGAGCTACTCAAAGGTGTTTGAAAATGAGAAAATGATTTAATGAAAGCGGAATGACCAGATTGTTTTTCTTTGAAAGCTAATCTTTTATCTTAAAAATTTCTAAGCAATCTAAAAACTACCACATTAATATAAATTTAGTTTTAAGATAGTATTTTAAAGTACTTGCCAGGATTTTATTCAAACCTTCATTTTACAGATGGGGAAAGTAAGACCTAGAGAATTTAAAGAGACTTAAAGTCTTATGTAAGATATGAATGACTGTTCCAGCACTCTTGAAAGCTGTTGGCCTAACATGGAATTTAGTTTTAATTAGAAAGTCTTATACTACTAAAATTTGTGCATGATACTAAGATTGGAAACTTAAAACATTAATGAGAACTGAAGTATTTTTTCATTTTAAAATGCTTTTTATTTAATATTTACCACATTTAACTTTTAAAATAAATTGGAGGAAAGCCTATGAACTATTTTGATTTTCATTTTGTACGATCATAATGATGGTACTCACCTTCTGTCTCTTCTACCTCTTTCTTGTTTTAGATTAGTCCTTGTGGACCCCTTTCTCCATAATAGCCTCTCTTTTTGCTTCAAATTGCAATTAGAGTCTACAGCCAGGCCACCCTGAACAAGGCCAATCCTGTCTGATTTCGGAAACTAAGCAGGGTCGGGCCTGGTTAGTACTCGGATGGGAGACCACCTAGGAAGACCAGGTGCTGTAGGTGTAAAAAATAAAAAATAAGGAATCGTAAGCTGACAAGGTCCTGGCAATCTGTGAGGTCAACCAAGGGTTGCCTTGCCAAATGAATGAATGAATGAATGAATGAATAAATAAATAAATAAAAATAAATGGTAAATAAATAGATAGCAATTAGAGCAGAATAACAGGTGGGTTGGGTAGCTAAATTACTTCTCTGACGTTTCTATATAAGCCTTCATAGTCCTCTCGTTTTACCAAGTTGGCTTTCCCTTGGAAATTTTGTCAGAACCATAAGGTTATTCCCTAGATGTGCAGTTTGGGAAAATTAACTCACCAGAAGTAAACAGACTGGAGCCCAATGAGCCAGCTTCTTGCCTCCTATTTTATCTCCCTTAATCTGAGATGGCTGGGTCTACAGTGCAGACTCTGACCCAATTTACATTGTCATCTGCTGGTGAAGGAAGAGAAAGATAAAGATGGCCAGAATAATGTATTACATGGATGGGCAAGAAAGTGTTGGGGAGGGGAAAAATTTTTTCTTTTACCATCCTAGTTTCCTGTGGCTGGGGCCCTGGTAATTACACTGACAAAAGAGAGATTAACAAGAGAAAAACAGTTTATTAACTCCTGAGGTGCACAAATGCCTGGGTTAAAGTCATTGGCGAATAACTCAAAAGGGTGGTTACAACTTGGGACTTACACAGCATTTTAACAAAGAACAATACATTTGCAGAGAAATGACAAAAGAAAAGGGGTTTAGGCTTTTGGTGGCAAACTGGGAAGGTAAGTATATGGGGGAAACTAGTGGAAGATAAGAATTAGTTTAGTAAGGTTTGTGGGTGATTGAGAATCTAAGAGTTGTGCTCTTATAAGGGAGAGGGAGCCATCTTTACAAAAGGAAATTTATGTCCTGTTTGTGGGGGCGGTTGGAAACAGTTTTGTTTTGGTTTTTTTGCTTCTCTCAATACTCTTCAGCTCAAAATAATCTTATGTCAAAGTGAAATATTTTGGGGTGGCATATTCTGATCCCCTCAAAAACTTAAAAATAGTACTGATGGCCTCCTGTCGGGGAGGAAAGAAGGGACTTCCCGGATGTACTCAAAGACTAGAACTCAAAAAGACGGAGCAGGTTCTTGCCCTAAGTCACAGTGGCCCTCGGTATCAGTAAAATGAGGCCGATGAGTCTCCTCAGTTGTGTCCAATTTGGGAAGAGGTAGTCAGGGTGATGTGCAGACGGATGAAAGAGGTGTCTTGCTGGGTAGCGCCCACCACACCCAGGCTAGTGCCGCGAATGGCGGCCGCTCTACAAAGCGCACGCGGGACGCCCCCAGCAGGACCCCAGGCGGCCTCCAAGCCCTTTTCCCCGGAATGCTGGCCGCGTGCAGACCCGGCCTCCGGCGCGGTGGGGCAGGTCTGGCGGCCGGCGCCCTTTGGCTCTCCTCTCCCAAGCCGCTCTGAACCATGTTTATGGGACGTTTAAGGGGCCTAATAAAACTGCTAATAATTCTCGCCGCGGACGCAGGGAGCCCCTCACTGAGCCCCCGCCGCCGCGGGTGACGGCCGCCCTGAGGCGGGGGGACGCGGCTGCCGCAGAGCGCCCGCACCACCGGGCGGCGCCAGAGCCGCGAAGGCGGCGTGGGTCGCGTCGGTGGGCAGAAACCATGGCAACGTTTGGAGACGTTTGCTACGGCGTGCGTGGTGACAGAATGGGGAGCGTCCCTAGCGCCAGATTATGACGCGCAGCGGCGCAGGCTCCGGGTCTCGCGTGACCTCGAGCGCCGCCTTTCGGCCTCGCAACAGCAGCAACGGCTGAGGCAGGCGGGCGGGCGAGGTCAAGATGGTGGCTCCGCGGGCGGGGAAGGCGGTGGAGGGAGGAGGAGCCAGACCGTAGCCGGCCGGAAACACCGACACCCACAAGTCTCCCGGGAGCCGCCGCGGCTACCTCAGCCGCCGCCGCCGCCGCCGCCGCCTGCTCCAGCTCGAGAGACGCGAGCGGGCGGCGGGGCGGCCGAGAGAGACAGGAGAGGAGGGCGGGGCGGAGTCGCCCGCGTCACCCCCGCCCCTGGGCGCCGCGGGCCCTGCCCCGCGCGGCCTGCCCGGCCCGCCCAGCCCCGGTGTGGCAGCGGCTCATGGCGGCCGTGGGGCCCCCGCAGCAGCAGGTGCGGATGGCCCCTCAGCAGGTCTGGGCGGCGCTCGAAGTGGCGCTCCGGGTGCCCTGCCTCTACATCATCGACGCCATCTTCAACTCCTACTACGATTCCAGCCAGAGCCGGTTCTGCATCGCGCTCCAGATCTTCCTCCGACTGCTTGGTAAGGGGGCCGGGCAGCTGCGTCCGCGACGGCTCTCCGGGCCGGGACGTTCGCCGGGAATGGGGGGCCGTGCCTCGTGTGTGTGTACCAGGTTCGTCCCCCGGGGGCGTATGCAGCGGCCGCCGAACGAAGCATAAGCAAGCTTTCACGTTTCATGCTTAACATATTTTGTTTAATTCTGATAGTCATGGGTAAAGGGACTATCAGCATTAATACGAATGGGGACCTGCCTTTGCGGGCTACGAGTCCCGGGGAGGAGGTGACACTTGTGTCAGACTTGACCGTGGAGCGCTGCTCCCAGCGAGTCAGCTCCCGGTTTTTGGGAGGGGCGGGGCTGCCTGACTGACGGCGCGGAGAAGCATGCGGCTCTTTGCCTGCTTTTTCTCCGGAAACGAGTGCTGGCTTACCGTGTCCCATGCGACAGCCTTCAAAAACAGCAGTTCTGATTGCCCCTATCTCGCCGCGTGTGACCTTGGACTTGTGCTTTCCGAAATGCTGAGTACTCCTATGTTGTCACTTTTGTATTCGCGGGGTCCACATGACGGTGAAGTGTCTGCGGTAAATGACATCCAAACAAAAGAGACGGGGTTTCGAATGTCAGACCTTGAAACCATTACCATAAATCCTCCTGAAGACGATACGAATAACAAGTCCTAAAAATTTCCATGAATAAAGTTATCGAAAATGGTTATAAAAACGTGGCTAAAAACTGATGAGACTTTTCCAAGAGAGACTTCTGAAAATCCATGTTTGTTGCACATGAATGGAGTGTTGAAAAACATCTTAGTTTTCTCTCCCCATCTTCACTTGCATCACCAGAGTGAGATGCATTTATGCATAAAATAATTATTTTTAAGTAATTGAAACTTGGCAAATTTCATTGATGAGGTAATTCTTGTGATCAGTTTTTAGTAGGTTAGTGCTTTTTAATTTTAAGTGTTGCTGAGGGCTGGCTGAGGGCGAGATCCTTATCAAGTCTTTCTGAATTATGAGCCATCTATTTATTGCTTTTTATTCCTACTAAAAGAGTGGTAGTGTTTTGTTAGCAGTAAATAGCAGTGTTTTACATTTATTTGGTACTTTGCTTACGCAAAGCAATTTCTTGGGGTATTATCTAAACTAAACTCTAACCTTCAAACATCCCTCAGAGGTGGGTGGTGGTATTCTAGTTTTACAGATGAGGAAACGGGTCACACAGGTTGTGTTTTACTTTTGATATGTAGCAAGTAAGTGGTTGCCAGGCCTAGGTTTAAAAATCTTCTAACGTCAGTGGTGGTTCACTTTCCTCAGTACAGCTGCAGTCCAGATACAGAATCGTATAGTAGTAATGATCATAAGTTAGATCTTAAAACTAAAAGATGTGAACATGCTGTTCTTCAGCACTAGATTTTTCAGTTACCCACCAGCTACTTAGCCCCAGCCATTCCTACTTAACCACTGCGAAAGTGTAATGCCCTCATTATTTGTGGCAAAAATAGAGCTGTGTGATTTTGTAATGTATATAAATATTAAACACCTGAAACTAATGTTATATGTTGTACACCTGAAACCAATATAATGTTATGTCAATTATACTTCAATTTTAAAAAGCACTAGCTAGCTTTAATGTTTCAAGCTTAACATTTTGTTTAATTGATAGTCATGGTTGAGGTTAATGTTAAAACGAAATTAATGCGAATGGGAACCTGTTGGAAAACCATTTTATCCTGCCAGTTAGAAGTCACTCATCATGATCATAAATTAACAGGCAGTTACTTATCTCAGTGTATAGAAAGGTGGTCCCAGCTGAGCCTGACAGACTGCTGCGGCCACCACCACCTCCCCCAAAAAAGAGAGAGCCGAAAGTAACATACTTCTAGGATGCTCTATCAGATTTGGAATAACCAAGTGCTGCTTTGGGGACTCAATAACCACATGTAACATGGACTTGAGGATACGAGAAGGGCTCTTCCTACTTCTGCTTTGAGAAAAGTCCATGGTGGAGGAGAAAAAAAAAAATGGAGCTGTGTTTGAGAGGATTCACATGTTCGTTCCTCAAATAGTGTGGTGGCTGCCTTGAAAGTTCTATGGCAGGCAACTGCAGAGCCTCTGAGAACCCCTTTGGGACCAGGTGCTTTAATGCAGTGCTCTCAAGTTGAGCTTCAGGCTAGGGAGCTTTAAGGAAAAGGAATATTTTCTGTAATTAAATCATTTGTGGTTTAAGAACATTGAACAAAGTACAATTGTCCTTGTACTCTATACATACTGCTTGTTTTTATACTAAGTCTTAGAAGTTTGTATTTGCAAATTAAAGAAGAATGAGACCTCAGAAAGTTGTTTAACTGTCCTGTGCCTCCCTTTACTTAGTTGTACCTTTTTTTTAAGATGGAAAATAATAGTACTTATCTCTTTCAGAGGATGTTAAGGACAATAAATGACATAGGATGTAAGCTCTTAGAACAGGTACCGGGGACCTAGTAAGAGCTATTTAATGGTTAGCTTTTAGTAAGATTGATAGCTTAAAATGTTGTTTTTAATACTTAAGACATACTGTGTTAAATATATTTTGGTCTTTTGAAGGCATCAGCGAAATGTTGGTGCTATTTATTTGAAAATCTTGGATCTCAGAATATTCTCTGTGTCAAATTTTATAAGAAATAGAAAATATTTCCCAAATCTATCACCTGACTGCTTCTCACATTATGCAGATGTTTATGCTATTTTTTAACATTTGTAATAAAATTTCTTAAAAATTGGTTTTGGTACTAAAAAATTCACTCCGAATAAAAACAAAAACTTAAGTATTTGAGGCCCATTTAATGAGGTATTTTATGTTGTTATTTAAAGTGACAGATTTATATGTAAAAGATACTAAAGGGTAATTGAAATTAATTGTTCTGCCTGGTTATTTTTTCTTATAATTATAGACCTCTCATATTCTACTGTATATAAATCTCAAAATTTGTCACTTTCATCTTTTTCTTTAAAATGAAATTGTAAAAATGGAAATTTATTTTCTAGGTAAAAGCATTACCAATTTTATATGTAGCATTTGAAGAATTTACTCCTCTCCTACAGTAAAGTACTACACTGTACTTTCATTTGTTATCAAACTAATATTAGAATTTCAGCAGGTCAGAAAATAAAGCATCTCATTTTGGATATCCAAATAAAATCATATCACACTGTATTGAATATTTAAGAATATTAAGCTATTCTTAGGAGGTGTTAAATGCTAAATGAAATGCAACCCAGTGCAGTATAATGCTGAATTAGCAAATCTATATCCAAGGCAGAAAACACAGGCAAAGGAGTTTAGTAATATTACTCATATAATTCATTGAAGTGGAAAGGCCTTTCTATACATAAAAGAAAATCCAGAAATTACAGGGAGATTTTGATAAATGAAAAACTTCTTTATGACAAAATGTGAAAAACATTTCTTAAAAATGACACACTGAGGGGAAAATATTTGCATCGTATGAGATTGAAGTCCTTTTAAGTTTTACTGTTAGTAAGAAAAACTCATACTCCTTATACCCAGAGAAAAATGGGCCCAGGAGAAGTAGTTAACAATAAATGCAACGCACATGGTCAATAAACAAAAGAAAAATTACTCAGCCTCATATGTAATTAAACAAATACAGTCAGAAGAAAATTTCACTTGTCAGATTGCTGAAGAGTTCAAAATCTGAATATAAACTAGTTGGCAAAGCTATGGGGAAATGCATAAAATTTTACAGTTTTGGTAAGCTGTCACTTGTATGTAAAGCCACCTAGTGCTGTCAACTGAAATTCATCATATTCCTGTTGACTTACAATTCCATTTCTAAGAATTTGACTTGATGATATAATTGTACAAAGATATGGGCAAGGCTGTAATAAAACAACAAATTGTTAATCTAAGTGTGTATTGAAAAGGAATCCGTTCAGTGTACTAGGTTTAGCCATACAAGAGAGTTGTTGAAAAGAGAGAGTTATTTTTGGTGCTATAGAAAGAACTCAGAAAACTTGTGATGTAAAAAAAAGCAAAGTGAAGCAGCAGTAATTATGACTGCATAGGGACAGACTAAAGATTCTCACAGTGACAGTATTGACATTGTAGACAGGATAATTCTTTGTTAGGGAGGAAGTGTGGCTGTTATGTGAATTGTAGGATTTTTAGCAGCATCCCTGTCCTCTACCCATTAGATACCAGCAGCACCCCTGTACCCCAAGTTGAGACTGCCAAAAATGTCTCTAGATATTACCAGATGACTCCTTGCAGGAGAGGAGGAATAGGATCGTGGTTGAAAACCACTGAGATATACAAATAGACCAATAGCACAGAATAGAAAGCCCAGAAATAGACCACCCATGTATATACAGAAACTTGATTCAGAGGTAGAATTGAAGTACATTGAGGTAAATACAGACTATTCAATTAATGGCCATTTAGTTATCCATATGGAAAAAATTATACTGGATCGCTACCTCACATCACTATATAAACAGTTCTAAGTGGATTAATACCTAAATGTGAAAAGCAGAACTTTAAAATTTTTAGAAGGAAACTATAGGACATGTTTTGTTTTGTTTTGTTTTTTAAATGTTTTAACCTTAGGGAAAACTCTTTAAAAATATATAAAAGTAAATATATAAAATAAAGATTAATAAATTCAACAATATTAAAATTAAAATCCTCTGTTAATCAAAAGGCGGCATTGAAAAAGTGAAAAGACCAGCCACAACACCTGGAGAAGATGTTTGCATTATAGGTAACTGACAAAGAATTTGTAGTCAGAATATTTTTTTAAATGTCTGATTCATTAAGGAAAAACAATTTTATCAATAGGCAAAACTAAACTGGCTGTTCAGAGAGAGAAACACGAATGGCCAGTAAACCAGAAAATGCCCTCTTTGATAAGTAGTCAGAAATGCACATTTTTTAAAAGGTAAAAAACAAGAGATCCCACTATTAACTTAAGATACCCTTTGAGTAAAAAAACAAAGAAGTGTTTGTGTTTATGGATGTGTTTGTTTATGTAAAATGTGGTTTATTCCTCATTTAATACCTATAGGGTTTGACTTTTAAAAAATCATGTTCACTTATTTTTTTAAAAATAAAAACATCCTCATTTAAAATGTTAATCTAAAGGCAAAATTTTAGCTTTATCTTACTAAAAACTTAAAATACCCTCTTTTTAACCTAAAATGAGAGTTTGACACAAACATTTTCTTTATGCTATAGTTTATCAAGTACACCTACAGATAAATATTTCATGATATTTTATTTACTTTGGCTTGCATTTCATTGGTTAGGGCTCCCTTGGGAATAAGGTAATCATGACATTTATTTCTGGGTTCCATCTTTATTCTGTCAGGCATTGAAATATTTTTCCACAGCTTGCTTTAGTTTATAATTTGAAGTAATTTTTAAAGTAATTTAAAGTAAGTATTTAAGGTAATTGGAGAGTTAGTAAATGTTGTGTCTTACTTCTAATTTTCAGTCCTAAGTTTCTGGAAAGGTTAAGGGTATATGAATGGACTTTCCGCATAAAAGAGTTAAAACACTGTTGTGTAACATGTGTGATGGTTTCTTTTTGGCTTGCTTGTTTTGTTTGCTTATTTCTGGTAATTCAAATTGTGAAGGCCCTGAACTCTTTCATGAGTTGAGTTCATCAAATATAGCTTCAAAACTCCTAAATTGATTTTGATACCTACCTCTTTTCTTACTTTGAGACCTTTAGTGAAGCACTAGTCTCTGGAGAATTTGATCCTGAGTTGTGATTTTAGTTAATTCTATTCTCCAGTGTCCCAAGGTGATTTTTCGTTATAAAGCAGCATTTTATATAGCCTTGATTTCTTATGCAGGTCACCCTTAAATGCTAATGAGGAACTCTATCCCTGGGCTGATTTTCCTTAGGCCTACAAGATAAATATCAAAAGTTTTATATCTGAAGTTTGATATTATTGGCAACATTCCCTAAAGGCCATGAGAGGGAATGTTGAGAGACTTGTTTTTGAGAATTGCCTTTTTTTTTCTGTGAAATGAGACCTTCTTCTTCCTATATTGTTCATACACAGGAACAGGAGTATAAAAGAAAATTTTAACCCCTTGCACATCATGGAAACTTTGGGTAGGAATTAAACAATTTTGTACTATTCTTAAAATTCTAACATTTTAGGGATATAATTTTAATCTAGAAAGTAGTGGCAGATTGTTACTTGCTAGGACACATCTGAACTTTGTGATTATAGTCTCACTGCATTTGTCTGTCATCCTCTTCCCCTTTCTTCCTTTGGTATGTTTGCATAAAGCAAAATGGCACTTTTTCTTCAGATATACTCTAAAACCCAAATCATTCCTGTATTTGTGTGTAAAAATGAACTTCAGGGACAAAATCTGTTAGAAAAAGGTCTAGTTATAAATTACAGCAAAGTTCATGAATATTTACAAGTAAAGATTAATTTACCACTTTGTGAATAGCAAGTTGACAGAAGTAACTTACAATCCCTTTTAAGTGGCATAAAATAAAAGTTATTTTGGTTTTATTTTTGACTCATTTTAGATTGTTATGACTTAGGAAAAATACTGACTTGTTTTTCTATATAGAGAAAGTGCAATTACATATGGCATGTAGTACCTGAGTTAATTCCATTTCCTGTTACCTTCCATGGAAAAGGTTTCTAATCCTCAAAAATTGTCCATTTTCTATTGAAAGGGTCAGTACTTAGCCATCAGCTTTTTGAGAGATTATTAGTGGCCCACTTGCCCTGGGAATCAATCAGGTGGTTCTTATGCAGAGGTTTATGTATCTTCTAGGTGATTACAAATGACCTGATGCATTGGCACAGGATAAATTTTAAGTTCATGGGCAAAGTTATATAGAGGAACTCGCCCTTACTTTGATATGCAATGGATTATGAAATGCCTCTACTGTAATATGCTACGTCTTATTACATGCTAACGTAAGGCAGATAGATGGATGTGTAATTTGGAGTTTGTCATTTTTTCTGTATTCCAAGCTCTGGTTTTTCAGCTTTGTCTTAACCCCTTCATAAGTTTCAATTTCCAAGTGGGCTGCATTTTGTGATTGCCTTTAAAAACACAATCCAGAACTGAACAGAAACATTAGTTCCTCAATCAGTTCTACTTGTATTTATTTTCTACAAAATATTTTGGAATCCATAGATATACAAGGCAGGATCCTTGCTTGCTATCAAGGACACATATAAAAGGGTAGATGATACCTACTCAGGTAACTAAAAACTACCATGTCAGGTAGTATATGAGTATTAGGCGTTTCATCAAGTTCTGTAGGTATGCTGAAGAAACAGTCACTGTCATAAAAGTGGATCCATAAGATGGAAAGGATTTGAACAGTCAGGAATTTGGGAAGTTGGTGGGGCCATCATGCCAGAGCATAGAATATTATAAGTACAGCTGCGATTATGGCAGAGAAGGGATGTGTTTGGGAAAGAAGTTTGGAGCTTTGGTGGGTGTGTTGAGAGAGATGTTACTTTAAAGCAAATTGGATCCTTGAATGCTAGACAAGGAATGTAGGTTTTAGTTGATAGTAATTTCAGAGCCCCTACAGTATTTTGAGAGGAGAAATGAAGATGGCTTGTAGATGGAAATGGAGAAAATGAGTTTTTAGGGACAAACTAATAGGTTGGTTAGTATCACTGAGAAAAGGGAGATAATCGCTTAGTAGAATTTGGCAACTGTCAACCTTGAGAGTGTGGGGCAGGAAGGTACCATTAAGAGGATATTAATGGTTCCTTTAACTGAAGTTGGAAATCGCAAGGAAAAGCAGAGCCATTTGAGACAAGTGAAGTTTTGAGTGTTGCCGGTAGTAATGTAGAAGTGGAACGAGGCAAATATTTAGATGTCATTTCCATTGTTGAAACCTTGGATAATGTTGATTGTGTATCTCACTTAAAAAATTAGTCCAAGCACAAAGAAAGATGGTGCTGGATACATCTCAGACTGACTATACAGAGGTTACATATGGAATGAGGAGTGGGAGGATTTATTACCATTTTTAAAATGTTTTGGTTTTCCGAATGTTACTTATGTAATTTGAGTAAAGAAGATTGACTATTTGAAGAAAAAGATTCAGTAAGGTATAGAAAATAGAGAACTTGGTGGACATTTCTGAAATTTGCAAGGAAGTATGTAAAGAAAGAAAAACATTAAATTTGGACCCAGGAGAGAATGCTTAAATTTAAGAAGCAGGACAAATAAGAGTAGGAGTTCACCAGTTTGGGGGAAAAGAGGAAGTAGGTGTAAGTATAAAACTTAAACTTGATTCCCTGAAGAACAAACACTTTTAAGGGAAAAAATTCTAAGATTAATAGGAACAAATGTTTTCCATTTTGGTTATTTTTAATTCTACTTCTTTTAATGATTATGAACTTATGAAGGATATATTCTTTAAAGATTTTTAAAACTGTTAAAATGTTTAACTACAAACTCATCTTCAAGGTAATCTAGTGCCTAAGTATATAGTACTACTTGAATTACTTTGGAAATTAGAAAATAAGGGATAGGATTTTAAAAACTGTTTGGTCTGACTTTACAAAACCTTTCTTGGCCTTTATGCCTAAATGAATTGAGCCTTAATGTTCATAATATTGAAAATGTTCGTATTTCCTAAAGGAAGACTATAACTATTAGTGGAAGAACAGTCTTTAAAATGTTTCATACAAATAACCTGTTTTTTTTTCTTCCAGGTATATTTATATCCAGTATTGTTCTGATATTGTCACAGCGATCACTTTTCAAGTTTTACATGTACAGCTCAGCCTTTCTGTTAGCTGCAACTTCAGTGTTGGTAAACTACTATGCTTCTTTGCACATTGACTTCTATGGTGCCTACAACACATCAGCTTTTGGAATTGAGCTGCTTCCTCAGAAAGGACCCTCACTGTGGATGGCACTCATTGTTCTACAGCTCACGTTTGGAATTGGATACATTACACTACTCCAGATTCATTCCATCTATTCACAATTAATAATTTTGGATCTCTTGGTTCCCATAATAGGCTTAATCACAGAGCTACCATTACACATACGAGAGACTTTAGTTTTTACTTCTTCCCTGATTCTCGCATTAAACACAGTGCTTGTCTTGGCAGTAAAATTTAAGTGGTTTTATTATTCTACACGATATGTTTATCTTTTAGTGAGGCACATGTATCGAATTTATGGATTACAGTTATTAATGGAAGACACATGGAAGAGGATTCGTTTCCCAGATATACTGAGAGTCTTTTGGCTAACAAGGATCACAGCTCAGGCTACAGTGTTAGTGTACATTTTAAGGATGGCAAATGAAACCGATTCCTTCTTTATTTCTTGGGATGATTTCTGGGACCTCATTTGCAATCTTATAATTAGTGGATGTGATTCTACACTAACTGTACTGGGCATGAGTGCTGTAATTTCCTCAGTAGCCCATTATTTGGGCCTTGGAATATTGGCCTTTATTGGATCAACTGAAGAAGATGACAGGCGGCTTGGCTTTGTAGCACCTGTTTTGTTTTTTATTTTGGCTCTTCAGACTGGTTTGAGTGGGCTAAGACCAGAAGAGAGACTTATTCGCTTAAGTAGAAACATGTGCCTTTTATTAACTGCAGTCCTGCATTTCATCCATGGAATGACAGACCCTGTATTAATGTCTCTCAGTGCCTCTCATGTGTCATCTTTTCGCAGACATTTTCCCGTGCTCTTTGTCTCTGCTTGCCTGTTTATTCTTCCTGTTTTACTCAGTTATGTTCTTTGGCATCACTATGCACTAAACACATGGTTGTTTGCGGTTACAGCCTTTTGTGTGGAACTCTGCTTAAAAGTAATTGTTTCTCTCACTGTTTATACGTTATTCATGATTGATGGCTACTATAATGTCCTCTGGGAAAAGCTTGATGATTATGTCTACTATGTTCGTTCAACAGGCAATATTATTGAATTTATATTTGGAGTAGTAATGTTTGGAAATGGGGCTTATACCATGATGTTTGAGTCAGGAAGCAAAATTCGGGCTTGTATGATGTGTCTACACGCATATTTTAACATCTACTTACAAGCAAAAAATGGTTGGAAGACATTCATGAATCGTAGGACTGCTGTTAAGAAAATTAATTCACTTCCTGAAATAAAAGGGAGCCGCTTACAAGAAATAGATGATGTCTGTGCAATCTGCTATCATGAGTTTACAACATCAGCTCGCATCACACCATGTAATCATTATTTCCACGCACTTTGCCTTCGGAAATGGCTGTATATTCAAGATACCTGCCCAATGTGCCATCAAAAAGTATACATCGAAGATGACATCAAGGATAATTCAAATATATCTAACAACAATGGATTTATTGCACCCAATGAAAATCCAGAGGAAGCTATAAGGGAGGCTGCTGCTGAATCTGACAGGGAATTGAATGAGGATGACAGTACAGATTGTGATGATGACGTTCAAAGAGAAAGAAATGGAGTGATTCAGCACACAGGCACAGCAGCTGAAGAATTTATTAATGATGACACTGATTAAAATAGCATTTACTAATCATTGAGGTATTTGTTTAAAATTCAGTTCATCCAAAATGGAGTAATATGCTTCACTTCAGTGTGTAACCAAGCACAAAAACAGTATCAATGTTGAATCGGTGAATGGTTTTCCGTTTACTGTGATGTGCTACTGTAAATATACCTCTTTAATTACTTCTGGTCTCTTTGCTGACCTATTTAAATTTGTGTACATTATTGTACATAGAATAAAATGTTTTCACGTTTTTATGACAAAATTTGAACAAATAGCTTTTTAATGTAATAATACGGTGCGTCAACTGTGCCAAAGATTCCTCAAAGAATATAATGCATCTAACTCTGGACCCTAGTGTTTCTTTAAATGGGTGGGAGAATGAAAGTGCAGATCAGAGAAAAACCACAGTTAATAAGGAAATAATTTGGACCAGAGGGAAAAGGCTATATGTGGAGTTTTTTATAAACTAAGGAAAAAGTAGGCTGCCAGAAGTGATTGAGATATTTTGAAAATTGAGAGTAACATTATAGTTGAGCTGGGTTATGTTTCAGAGATTGTGTGAGGTGAGAAATAGGCTTATATCAACTAAAATCTGGTAAAAACCAGAATTTTGATGTAAAAATCAGTATGTTAGCCATTCTGTCTTTGCATCATTGACATAAAATTGTCCTTTTGGACTTTTGAAAAGATGAGAGATTTCAATTGTTCTAAGCTAAAACATTAAGTGACATTAAAAAATCCTGATCTGTCTTTACGGATAAAAATGAGGGGGATGGTATATAGTCATATATAATACCTCTTAGGTAACTTCCAGAGAACTCCTTTATTGAAACATTGTTTTACCATGAAATTTTACATACATGGTGGAAAGTGGAAAACATACCAATTACATGTCAGGAAAAAATATTTTAATGGTGTTGTTATATAGCGTATTGGCTAATTCCAGAGGATCCTCATCTCTTACTGCTGACATTATCTCCAGTATTTGACTAAAACAAAACAAAAATAGATGGTTAAATTTCCAAGTACATATTCTGTTTTAAAGATATTTTACCTTTTTCCACATAAAGGAAGATACTGTATTAGCACCTTTAGTAAGTTTAAACAGATAATAAAATTTTCAGCAATATCAACAGAACAGTTTTAACTGCTAGGATATTTAATAGAGTAATTAGAGACAGATTTCTGGGAGTAGTTCTGCAGATAACTAGAGCCAAGAACCAATTTCAAATAAATGATAAAACCAGCCTATATTATGTGTATCACAATTAGGGAACTAACACAGTGTAAAGCGAGAGTCCTTTCAAAGTGGGTCATCACATATTCATTAATGGGTCACGATGAGCTTTTAAAAAATTTTAAAAAGTACACTGCACTTCGGAAAGTAGAGTTTCATGTTTATTTTTATATGTATGTCTGATACTACACAATGTAGGATACACTATGGGGTTAGCAAAATTTGAAAGCCACTGCTTAGAGAACTAGTGATAAAGGATGGCAAGGAGTTGCAATGCATGATCACTAACACGCTGACAGCAAAGGAAGTTGAAAAAGGTGTTGCCTTGGAACAATGTATGTTATGGGGGAGGGGCTCTCTTTTTCCCTGCAAGAGAGAATAGCCCCAGGTGTCAATCTTTCAGTTTCTCTGCCTAGAATGATATAATTATCAGTGTTTTCTAGCAATATTATAGAATATTTTTATACATGAATTAGAAAGTTTTAAAGTCAAACATTTAAATAGTCTCTGTCTTAAGCTTTTTGTTTCCTTTACAGTTTTTAAAATATAAACACCTAAAGGAATTAAGGATGAAGGTTAAAGATTAACTGGAACTTTTCTATTCTACAAAAGTTAACACAAAAGCCTTAATCTATATACTAAATTTTTGTTATCTGAGAGTCAAGATATGCTAAAAGCAAATCTGTTAACACTTAAATTGACACTGAAGATCCAATTTTCTTTGTAAACTACAGGATTTTCTATTAAGCACTTGGAACTGGAACTTACATGCATAATACTGTGCAAAATCAACGTGATTTCTGCTACCCATCTCCCTTCCACTCCTTTCTCCACACTGATCTGATGCCTGTTTACAGGTTTACAAAAAAAAAAAAGAACTGCTACTTCCCTGCTTTTAAAATCCTTTGGGTTCTGATGAGGTCTGAACTACTAAGGTTGGCACACAGAGGCCCTCACAATCAGACCTCACTCTGCCTCCCCGGACATATCACTTCCTCATGCATCCTACTTTCTGCCACACTAAAGTCACTGTTCCCCTGAAGCAGCCAAGCCCTTCTGCAGTCTGCCTTTGCTTTAAAAGGTGTTTGTCTTAGTCTGGCATGAATCCCAGTTTGTAAACAGTTGAAATGTCACCTTAGTTCTCTTATTTCCCCTCAAGGCAGGCAGTTGCTATGTCTGTGGTTCCAGTCACATATTCACACCTCTTAGAACAGCACTACCATCTGGGATTATTACACTTTTTATCTGCTTGTTTATCCAGAGGGCAGGGATCCTCCTCTGACTCGTTTAATGCCTTATCCAAAGTGCCTGATACAATGTACTAGTCATGTATGATGGATGAGGACAGCAGCTGTCTGTCTTGATTCTCATGTGTAGCCTCAGCTCCAAAATGTGTTTCAAGGAATTTATAAATCTAGAAGGAAAGATCTCTCTAGAAGTAAAACATATAACTGTTAATACATGGGAGTTTGATAAAAATGTAAGCAGGAATTTAAACTTTCTAATTAGTAATTAAATTAGACTAGAGGCCTGTGCATTTTTGAAATGTTTAAAATTTTCGGTTTGCAAATGCTGATCTTCTCAAGCTCTACCTATTCAGAACTACCTATTCATGATGGCAGCTGGGAATCAAGCTTTTCAAAAGTTTCAGTTCTTAACTGTGCATTTATAAACATCTTAAAGTTTTGCCTTGCAAATGTGTAGATAAAGTCAACAGCTATACTTAAAAGGCAGGATAGAAAACTGACTTGGATACACTGTTGGCAATTACTTCCTCTAGGCTGGCTGCTAAAAAATAAGTTTGTCTCTGAAGTCCTCTTACATCTCCAAAGAATTATTCAGAAATAACTGCCTCCTGACTAAAGTTGCAAGTACCTACATTTCATCAAAATGACAAAGTGATTCCTTACTAAGCAGAATTTACATATATTCCTCACTCTGTGGGTTTTAAAACACTGGGTTTAAAAGTCTTTGCCAACACTAGCATGTTAACAAAGGAACAGAATCTTTATTGTTTTTATAGAATAATTCACTTTTCTGCTGAATTTAGATCTGGCTTACTGAATACTTCTACCTGTTAACTACTAAAAAAAAAAAAAAGGTGCATATGGAAAGAATTATTACAACCTAAAAATAATTCAACATTTTTATGAATGTGATAAATATGTTCAATTGCTTGTATTATATAGTCTAGATTTAAATTATGTGCTTGTGTGCAAACATAAGAAATTAGATGTCCCCATTAAAATGATGTAACAGACTTCCTTAAAGTTATAATATGCTCTCCAGCTCCCTGACAGATGGATACCAGAATCCCTCTTTTCACATGAGCTATACGTTATAATGAAAAAATTCTGATTTTTTTTTAAGGAAATGTATTAAAGTTCTGTCCCTCCACCCCCCTTTTTTTTGGTTGGAAAGGAAATCCTCTCTAACATCCTTTTGGTTCAGAGGCTTCAAGAAATGTATTATTTCTTAGGTTTATTCAGGTTGTCAAATCATTTAAAAATGCAGATTTATTATTTAAAAGGTCTACTAAGACTGCATTTTTATAACCATCGGCAGGAAGGCTGCATGAGAACGGAACTTAAACCAGACAAGGGTGATTAAAAGCTTTAAGATCTTCTCCCTCTTCTACAATGACAAATGACCAAAACCTATACGTTCTCACTACTGCCATGCAGTTTTGGTACAGAGGTTATGAAAACAGCTGAAACAGCAAAGCAGGTGCAAATTCCTCTTAAATCGCTGCATTAAAATGGTGGCATCTGATCTGGACTTTACACACCTTTACTTGTCGTGAGTTCATTTTGTAAGTGGCATTTGGTGGTTGCTTTTAATGTTTCTGAAGGCCATGAAAACAAAATACTTACATTATATGGCAGGGTTCATTTCTGTCTTTTAAACAGTGCCCATTTTCCCACTTCTTTTTGGTAGGAAATGAAGTTTTTATAAATTTTGAACCAGCATGTGTACTTTTGACTCCACACCAAGGGGCATCTGGAGTTAGCAAAAAGAGAAGTCTCTTAAGAAATTTAACTTTTTAATGAACATTATCTGACTAATTATAACCTCGAAAATATAAGCCATGATTCAGCTTAAAACATGGCAAAAAGCAACAGAAAACAGTTCTAAGAAAAGCACAAGACAAAAAAAAATGTACAAATTCTTAAATGTTTTATAAGACTTTTTCTAACGTTGGTATATGACATGCCAAAGACCTAAGGCTAAAAGAAATACAGTTGTAACATGAAAACATTTAAGGGTAAACAAACCTATATATTGCTTCTACTGAATGTGAAATAGTGGCTCCAAGTACTGGGTCTATTCACTAACCCATTTTCTTAATTAAAAATAATAATTTACACATTTCATAAGCAGAGTACTTTTAATGAACTCATTTAGTTTTCACTACTCCCCAATGAAATAAATGTTTTTTTCCCCTAGAATGGCTGTCTTGACTTTACTAAAAAAGTCCATGTATATAAGAAGACCGAGTTCCAGATATCGATAAAAATTTTAGCTTTTAACCTGGTTTTGAGACAACAGATTAATTTTGAAAATTCTTAGACTAAACTAGTTTGATTTACATTTCTGCACTTTATTTTAAAAGTATTGTAGAATTAAGCCATTACAAAAAGATACTGTCTAAAAAAAATTCTGAATAGTTTTTGAGGTAAAATGCTTAGATAAGACTCCTTGTTTAATGAACTAGTCAAAACTACAACCTTCTTAGTTACTGACATCCACTGTTAAGTGCTTAGGCTTTGTCAAACTTCTAAATGCAAAAAAAATCACTTGCATAAATATTTTTCCATCAATTGATAACCTCCAAAGGTTTTCTGAAAAGTATAACTGTTAAGGTTGAATGTTTTAAAATATTCATTTTTCTCTCTTTTTTGGGATGGTTTCATATGAAAGTTCAAAAACAAACTTACCAGTCTCAATCATTAATTTTTCACTAGGTATTGACTTCAAAACTTCCAAATTAGCCTCGGTTTTCAGTGAGCTTAAAAAGATATATATAAAATTAAAAGGTGCATATAATGAAAGACAAATTTTTAATGTTATAAACTTGTCTAAAACAGTTCACAAAACTAACTCAAAATCCCAAAACAAACTTTGGCTGGCTACAAAGGCAGTATGCCTTTATTGGCACATTCCTATTGTTCAAAGTCTGTTTAAAAGAAAGGGTTTATTAGGCCATTGCTAGCAAGATAAAGACCAGATCCTGAGGCACTAAGTCTAAACCACCAGCAGCAGTGACACCCTGGAGTTGTTTTTATACACCAAGTAAGGCGGGGAGAAAGATGTAAGCTGTTTTGAAAGCATTTACGTTGTCCATAGATAAAGGTGTGGGCTCTGGCAGGGCACTGGGTCTGCAAGAAAGAAGTAGATACTCGCCTGCTGGACTGGCTGTGGGCAACAGATTAGAAAGTTTAAGCAACAGAGGCTCCTGGGTTCCATGGCGCCTGTATACTCTTTTAGATAATTGTGGAAATAGCCACCTAGAAGTTAATCCAAGATTCCAACAGACAAACAGGAATGTGGGCTGTCTTGTGAGCTGGCCCAGCAGTTGTTAACTGATTAACCCTTCTCTCTTCCTTCCACCCTCTGGCCTGCTTTAATTTAATGGAGGACATCTCAGAATTTTCTCCTTGTTACTATCCTTACAAAATCCAAATTAAGATCTATACCAACCAGATCCTGCCTTAAGAGGGGCACAGTATGCTTCTCTATCAGTGTAAGTAAAACTTAAAGAATTCATTTGCTCCTCTGAGTAATTTGCATAACTTGGAGTGGTGTGGTCTAAGCTTTCTCTTCTAGTTTCAACTGTCTTCCAGAAATCTACAGAACATTTCTCCATTAGCAAAACTAAAAAACCAAAATTCTTATATTCAGCCACCTTAATACCTGGTCAATATGAACATTTCCTAAAATATACTGACATGCTCAGTATTGAGGGGAAGCAGAGTTTGCCACCCTAAAATACGCCTTTTGGGGATACTGGTTATTTTAAAGAAAGATAGTTAAAACCTTTGACTTTTCCTCTGACTAAAAATTTATAGAGGGCCTGCTCTAGGAAGGAAGCTGTTAGCATAACTATAGTTTAAACTACGTGTGATGGAGAGGAACCTAGCAAGGCCCATCTGATCAAAGTGCTCTCTGTACCCCATGGTTAAAGAAGGCCCAGCAAACATTTACCGTTTGCTTTCCATCCCCCTGTGAATTGTCTTCCTCCCCTTTGATGTCCCAAACGACAAACAACCCTCTTTAGCTAAAGATGGCATAAGCCTTAAATGCCTCATCTATTTTCTGGTCTCATATTCTTATGGAACCCCCATATATACATATATAATAAATTTGACTATTTTTCTCCTGTTAGTCTCATGTTAATTTGATTATATAGTCCATACAGAACTTAGAAGGGTAGAAAGAAAATTAATTTTCCACCCCCACGGTTTGGACACTAAGTTTTCACTAAATTACCAAATTGCTTATTTTTGATCTCATGAAATGTCTGCCTGACTTAGTCTTTTCTAACATGCATTCCATGTTTGTAAAAAGTGATCTAAATACAGAAATATATACTACCAGAGGAAATATTTTTAATCAAAGCCAGTATGTTTAATAAGGTTTGTCATTTAAGGAAAAACAACTGTCTGATTCTGTAGTCAAGTTTAAAACTTGCTCATTTTCTTTTGGGAAAAAGTTGTAATTTAATCTTCAGAAACCAAAGATTTCATCATTAATAGCATAAACTAGATTAAATTATTATTCCACAAAGACTCAGATTAAGACAATTGAATTTCAAAATAAATATAGAAATATTGACTTTGATTAGTTAAATGACTAACCCATTAATTCTACGTCAATGTAAAAGGAAAAAAAGCTAAGTCTTTATAAACTCTGATAAATTATAAGATAATTTAGAAATATCTAAGACAATTCAAGTGGATGGGATAAAGGCCTTTTACCCCCTTCTCTTGAAAAACATCCCAAAATAACAAGGAAATAAAAAACTTTTTTGATAAAACTAGAAGACATTTCTAACCCTTAATCAAAATACATAAAGCAGAAAGTAGATGGAGAAATGAAAACCTATGTTTTTGTGCTAAGTGACTTAAGTGCTATGTGCCTGCAGAGAGAGATCCTGAAGACAAACCAACTCACCCAAGAAAGTTCTAGGAACTGGAAGAACTAGGTACCTTAGAAAGGCTGGGACAGGCGGGAGACTGAATGGGGGATTGTTTGAAAAGTCAGAGCAAGGAGAAGATGGGACACCCGGATTACTTATGATGAACCGGGGCAGAGATGGTTACTTTTGCCCCTACCCAAGGGAAGGAAGGAGAGGGAGGTGTACGGTCTTGGAGAATTTAAATCAGAGACTGGACTGGAGAACAAGCAGCACAGAGGAGCAACGCACAGGGCAAAGGAGAGCCTGCTTACCGAACAGTGGCTCCCCTCCAGCCCCACCCCGCTTGGGAACACAGGCACACTGATGAACTCCCGCCCCACTTGTCCAGCAGGGATCAGAGGAGTCTAGAGAAACTGGACCAGCCCAGAGGGAGATCTCTTGACAAGCTGACATTTAGGAGTCCCTGGTGAGAATGCTGGCCACCTGACTGGATGGGCTAGCTCACTGCTGAGTAGAGCTTCCAAACAACTTTCCCCTCACCCTCTCTTTAACTGTTTAAATATACAGGGAAGAAATGCCTGACATTTGAGGAAAGACTTCACCATGATAGAGACCAAAACAAAACAGGAACAAAGAACTTGGGAAATAAAAGCATTTTTCGGCAAACAAAATAACTGTAATTCAAATATTTAGAGAGATGAGATCAGTCAGATTAGCTTATGGTAGAAAAAACAGCTTTCAGAGGCTGAAGTTTCATAAAACAAAGCACTTTTTGAGAACAGGGAAAAAAACAAATAGAAATTGTAGAATAAAAAAATAAGATCGGAGTATCAGTCTAGGAGGTCCACAGAACAGAAAAAAAAAAAACCCAGAAAATTTCCCAAGACTGACAGAAGCCTCTGGGTGGAAGGGGCCAGTAGACAGCACACAGCAAATGACCAAAAACACCATCGAAACACCTCTGTGAAATCTGACAATACAGGGATAAAGAACCAAAATCTTCCATAGGGAAAAACAAAAAAACAAAAAATGAGGTCACAGAGAAAGGACTGGGGATCAGGACGGCAACTGACAGCATTAGAACCTAGAAAGAGAACAGTGTAAATCCTCAGCGAAATGATTTCTAATCTAGAATTTTACTCCCAGAAAAAATATCAAGCGGAAGTTTTTGTTTCTGTTTTTTAAATCCTCTAACTTACGTAGGCAAACTTTTTAAGAGGGAAAGGGTAGAATAAATTCCTTTTCAAACGTGTTCCATCAAAACAAACCAAGGCAGAATACATGAGATCTAAAAATAGGAGGTTATCACAGAAAAGACACTAGTTCAAACTGAAGCAGAAAGATGGAAGGGTCTGGAACGAATGGAACTATCAGATTATCCAGGCATGTTTCTTCATAGAAAAACAGAGAAAGGCATTTTACAGAACTGTTGGAAAGTATGAGGAGGCTTAAATTTTTGAAGCAAGCCAAGTAAATAAAAGTATGAGGGAAGTTACTCCAGGATAATAAAAAGTGGCACACTGCATGTTCAGGGGTCAACAATATACAGACACAATAATGAAAACACTGAATATGCAAATAACCAAAAATTCTGAAATAACTACATCGAGAGGACTTTGGAGGATACTGCAGGTCGGGGGAACAGTATGGGATATATGAACTTAAATGCTCACATACCTTAATGAGAATAAAGGGAATGAATTAAGAATAGCAATGCATATTATTTACAAATATAGTAATAAATAGCAATGTGGTTGCCCCTGGAAAAGTTGACTTAGGGGTAGAGTCACTGGGGAGACCAGACACGCTGGGGAGACTGTTTATAAGTCCTTAGTAACTGGACTTGCTAATCCATATGCATGTATCTCTTTGCATATTAGTTTATAAATTAAATAATTTAAAATATGGAAGACACATCTAAGACATTTAAACAAGTCTGAACTCTATAGCAATAGGTAATTTCATGATTCTATTTTCCTAAGATTTTAATAACATAATTTTATTATATTTTAGTAATTACTGCTAATTTTAATAGAATGAAATGCTAAAGAGGAAGAGCAATCTTATACTATTTTGCAATTTATTTAATGAGCTACACTGACATCCTGTAAGAAGACAGTGGTGGAGGCTCACCAAATTTGAAAGAAGATGAAGCTACACTGGGTGTATGAGGTTTCGGTGTGGTGTGACAGCAGGAAGGTCACTGAGTGAGAAGCCAGAGGGCACAGGTTCTCAAACCGAAACCGAAGGTCCTTATGACTGACCGGTTTTAAGTCTCAGCTGTAGAAATCATGTCTCCCTCTGCCCGCCCCTCAGAGGCCTGGCCTTTCCCCGGAGAGTCAGCAACCCTGAGTCAGTGGAAGATGGCTGGTCTCCGGGACCTGACTGATGGTCACAGGGTTGGACCTCTGGTGGGTGAAAGATAACATCTTGACCTAAGTTATATTTCATTCCTGAGCTCTACGGTGGAAAGACCCCCCTGGCTATTTTCCCATGAGACGGGGCAGAGTAACGCCACAAAAGACCTCAGAACTGTCCTCCAGACCTGAAGAAATGACTCGTTACTGTTAGCTCGCCTCTGACCAATCAGTATCCAACATGACCCCGAACCTCTAACACACACTGTCTTGTGATTTTGCCCCATAGAATCTGTAACCAACACATCAGGTCTTAAGAGCACTGGCTTATTTGTGTCTCCGGGCTTGGTGCCATTTCCTTAAATAAACCTCTGCTTTCTTTGCTGCAACCTCCTGTTCGGGTCTCATTTGGCTTTGATACACACAGGCAAAACAAACCCCCTGATTTCGGTAACAACCCTTTGAGTTACTTTATACCTGTTTCTTAGCTTCTCCAATATTGTTACTTGGCCTACAGAGATGTCTGAGATGATTCTGTCACAGTATGACCCCTCCCCCATGCTCAGACATCGCTGTGTATATATGTATAAGCAATGCTGTAAACACGTTTTAAAGGGATAAAATCACCTGAAAGTAAACTGTACTGCTAGAGAAAGCTAGCTGCTGAGCTCAACCCAAAACTTTCCATCATTAGAGCACAGGGTAGTAGTTTTTAATATTTGAACTTTAACTTGCAATAGTTTAATTTCTTACATAAATAATTACTGAAATTCTCAGGCTAAGATCATAAAATACAAACTTTAATAAAAATAAATTTAGACCATTGTCAGCGATTCACTGTAAAACAATTTAAGAAATCTGCCTAATATAAAATTAAAAAAACAAGAACCTACCAACCATTAAATCCTATATAGAGATCCAAGTCAATCAAAGCAGCTGCTGCTTCCTTGGTACCATCGAATGAATGCACCTAAGGATATACGGATATGATTTTATTATAATTACTCTTTAAAATTCTAAATAACATTAATAAGATTTTCTAAGCAAAAATACAGAAGCATTAGGGTTTCTGGACCACAAGTTTTCAAATGTGGTGGACCCTAGAATTTTTATTTTCAAATCATTTTCACAATTAAAATCTCCAATGATGCAACGCAAGAAGGAATTAGTTGCCTGCCTAAAATGTTTGTCTTGGTGGCGGGACACCTCTGCACCAGCACTACTGCAGGTATACATCACAGGATGTCTTTTTAGGGTGGGGCTGGAGTCAGGGGCCACATTCTTAGGCAACACATGAGAAGTTAGAAATGCTACAAAACTATTTAAAATATATTTTTAAATGTTCAATTTTTCTGTTAGAGGATACTTTTTACTAGAAGAGAAATTACTTTTAAGAGGGGAGTTTTAAGACGATTTATAAAAAGGTTGGGAGAATGTTGCTAAAAAAATGTAAATTGTTATAGTCAATAATATCATTTCAGCAGGCAAAAAAAAAATTGAGATGTGCTTCTCCTTCAAAGACATAGGGTTAAGGCACAGTTTTCAGTTTGGATGTATTTATGCAATCAAAACCAATATGTAACGATAATCCTCTTTAAAGACACAAAACAGTAATGTCACATTGAGTCCAAAGAGTCTGACTACACTAAGGATAACGTGTTTCTCAACAAGAAAGAAAACTGTATTTTATTACATAGCTGCCCCAAAGGGTTTATTTTTTCTTTCAGCATTTCCAGCTGACTAGAAAACATGGCCTCCAACAATGTCAAAATAGTTTTAAATGTGACTCCTCATAAACCATTTCATAAAATTAGTTATTCTTTATTTGGCACTCTTCTTAATAAAAGTCAAACATTTAAGTTGGATTTGTTGTTGCTGTTGTTAATTTTTTAAAACTGTTACAGAATCATCCAAGTAAATTCTTTTTTAGAAATAAAGCAAATGGGCTGAGAGGTAGAGCCTGAAGGTTCTAAGTGCCACCAGTAACCCAAGGGCATTAATGAAAGCCGCTCTCAATTCTCAAGAACTGTTCCTAAAGGATGAATTATAGGGTCAGGAAACTACAGATAAAAATATGCACAGTAACATTAACCCCACAGCATGCAGAAAACATGCACATCATTAGCAAATATGAAACATGAGGCAGAGGCTAAAAATTGAGAATATATATGAAACGGTCAAAGCAACGCAGTATGGATATGTAATTAGCGCATGGTGCTTTTCCTCTCCTTAGCTGGCATAGTATAAGCATGTGGTTTTACATACCTAGACAGTAGTGGTTTTTTTTTGTTTTTTTGGCTGGAAACCAGTGAATCTCTCCTGAAATTATGTATGAAAATTTATATTATCTGACCACTTTTCTGAGGCAGATTTTCAAAGGAGTCCATGATCCAAAAAAGATGAAAAATCACTGCTCTAGATACCTGAGTTAAGTAGTAAGCAGGTAATCCTTATGAGAAATGTCTCAAGACCAATGACTGAAATGACCATACAGAGGAAGTGTTTAGAGCAGAAGCAAATTAGAGAAAGGAAAATGACTCTCTAGATCAGAGTGATAATGAATACAGTTCACAAGAAATGAAGACGGCAAACCTGAAATGAATGTTAAAATATTTTAAAATATTAAAATTACATTTTGTACGAAATTAAGAATGGCTGATAGAAGAGGCAGAGAAATAATTTCATACTGGCAAAATGTACATTCAGGGGTTTTCTTATGAACAGAATTCTGTACTCATTCCTGTATTCTGAACAAAGTAACTGCAATTAAAATAGTGTGATTTATGTTTGTACCACATCTGGCCTACAGAATCAACAGTAAATAAATTCATGTGTCCTTCAAATAATGAGAAGAACCTTAATAATTCTATTGCTGACATTTGAATTAATTTATAGGCAAACCATAATAACCAAGATGCTTTTGTGCAGCATATATTAAAAACAGCTTTTATACTTACTACTCCGCCTACACACCGATCTCTGTTTCTTTTCATTATGTCTGTGAATTAAAAACAAAGAACTTTTAACAAATAGCTTGATTTTGGCAAAACTCCTACATTCTAAATATTTTAACTTTAACTTACCCAAAAATTCAGCATGTGCATTTCGACAATGAAGAAACATTGGTAATTTTGTTTGTTCTGACAGTTCAAACTGTTTTTCAAAATATCTGCATAATGCAAAAATAAGATTTCTGTGTTAAAATTTTTATCTTTGCATGAGAAAAATAATTATGCCAAATGATTTTTTTAAAGGAATTTTATTCTCTAGATATTATAGGACATAAATAGTAAATTCAGACATTTAAAAATACATTAGGTTTAGCTGAAGGCTTTTATAACGCACAATGTCTGGAAAGGGACACTTCATTTTTGGGGATTACAGAATTATTCTGAAATGTTTTTTATTTTGAAGTACTGGGTAAATTAGGTAGCACTTTACTGCTGATCGCTGGAGAAGCTATTGTTGCAGGAAGCGACACCCGACGGGAACCTGGATGCTCAGACAACTCCTTTAGAGGAAGGAATTTATGGACGGCCGAGAGTGTCAACAGACCCAAAGCACCATCTTCCCTTGGTTAGATTCTTAACAGCTTATGTACCCTCGCAGTGTCCATGCAAGGGGAGCGTGTTTCCTTTGTCTGAGGTCTCACGTGTGCCTCATGATTCAGGATGGGAGGGGGAGCTTCGGGTCGGGGGCTGTAAAGGGGAATTTCCAGACCACTGGTCTTACAGGTCATCTGTCCTGCGACCTTGACATTATCAGCATTGATTCTCAAACAGAGAGATGGGACATTGAGGCTATAAGTAGGAAGCAACACTTATCAATGCCGGCACCTGCTCGGCGGATTCCTAGCCAAAGGCTAAGCCTTGATTGTAACAAGCAGTTTTACACAGTCTTGTTATTCCTACAGCTACAGAGATAAGGAAGGACATTATTAGTTGGTTGGCAAGCCATGAATCAACAGATGTGAGCTGGAGAGTCCTTGAGGTGGGGGAGGTAGCTGTGGGAAAACATGTTAGCTGGAGAGTTCTGGAAGCGGGGAGAGGCCAGTTAGGAATGGGCTTTAACTGGCTGAGTTGGTCAATCCTGTAAGCCTGTTCCTTTGCATTTTTTAGATGCCTCTTTTCCTCTCTTACTATCGGGTATAAGTGTAGCGGTACGGGGGAATCTCCTCTAATTATGTTTAACTAGTTTTCCAACCAAATCCCAGCAAACGAAGCAGACCCCTTCCATAAGCTGTGGGGCCACTCCTCTGCCACCTGTGTTGGTGGTGCAAAATACACAGCCAGCGCCTTGCCTTGAGAGCTGGCTGGGTACCATCAGGAGGTGACAACTCAGTCAGAGGCCAGGCAGAGTTTTATACTCAGTGTTTTCTCTGTGCTGTTGTACGAGAAATTACTACCACTGAGCAAGAAGGATTCCTTAAAAACAATACAGTGAGCACAAAAATGGAAATACTCTATTTTCAGAAAAACAAAAATTACATGATAGAATGGCAGCCCTGAATATTTTAGAATACTTTCATAGAAAGGTTTTTCAAATGCCACATGCCATTATCTCATCTGATCCCCAAAATAATCCTAGCAAGGCACAAGAGCTGGTGTCAGGGGTGGTAGGTCCTTATCCAAGATCATGACACACATGGCAAACAAGGAACCAGAACTTCAGTGGTCTAATTCCCAGTCCCAGCCAACACGACCGAAAGCTGTGGCATTTCAGACTCGTCCTGGTCCCACAGAACAATGACAACATCCAGAGGATATACTGGGGTGGGGGGTCTGCACATTTGTCTGTTTCTCATTGTAATGGTGCTCCTCGTTCTTATTGAGGGTCAAGCAGTTTTCAGTGAAACCAGGACTTACAGACAATAGGTGTCTTGCTTTCTAAGGGATTTACCTCTTCTAGGCCCCTTAATTTGGGGGAACAATTTCTGTATTTAACTTAAATCTCTTTTGCAATATTTTCCTGTATCTTGTCGCCTGAAGTGCAGAACAGCTATTCTCCTGGTGTGCTGCCCTGCACTCCTGAAAATGCTAAATGTTAAAACCAGAAAGAGAAATACACTTCTTAAAGAAACAGTCTTCCTAAAATTGGTGGTCTGTCTGTATCACCCAATGTTCAAGATTTTATTTTTTATTTTTAAAAATTTTTAAATTAATAAAATTTTTTTATTAAGTTTGTTGGGATAACATTGGTTAATACAATTATATAATTTTCAGGTGTACATTATAATTTGACATCTATATATTCTATTGTGTGTTCACCGCCCCAATGTTCAGGTTTTTAAACCACCTTTTCAGATTCTGCTGGGCTACAATAAGCAAAAATATTTTAGTTAAAGTGCTGAAATTTCATAGTGTAAGAAATAAGCTAACATTTGGAAGAAAAAAAATTTTAATCATTATTACTAGTTACTACTTCCATAACCTCTAAATTCAAATGTCAGAAAGTGAATGTGCTCAGCCATTATCTAAACTTTACTATGTCTCTGGCTTCTGACTGCAGAGCCGGCGGTATTCTCCACGTTCCGTGTTCTCCCCTCTAAACTGAAAATTTTTTTCATGGCACGATTTTATGTATGAAGCCACATGACCAAGCTGCATTTACAGAATCTAATGACCAGCTTGGAAACTGGCCTGCTGTCGCAGAGCAGGCAAAAGTACAATTTATGAAAATAACAGATGCTCAAGGGACGCGTCTACAGAATTTGGAAAGAAAGGCCCATGTGCTCAAGCTAGACAGGAAGCCGTGTGCTGAAAAATGATTCCTTGGGATTCAAACAGCGGCCAACTGGTGCTTAACGCCAAATGACTATTGTCTTTAAAGGAAAAAAACCCCACCATAGTAGCTAGAAATAACATAAGTTAAAGGGCAGGAACTGGCACCTATTAAGGGACTTCTCTGTTTTTAATTATGATTTTTTTAGTTCATAAATGAAAATCACTGAGTTACATTTGCTCATTTTAGCAAGAGTGTAACTTGCTTCTGATTGCATTACTGCATCTTACATTTTAGGATTAACAATAACTAAGGAAAGTTCAACTTCGGAGTAGCAGCTTTTATTAATTAGAACTGAGGCAAATCCAAGAGCCACTGCGTTGCAGCAGTACACCTTAACCCATGGGGGAAGTCCCTCCTCTAATCTGCCTGATGACAAGGACTGCCTCAGTCTCTCATCTCTGAGGTTCCCTAAGTCCTCAAATGACTGCTTTGAAATTGTCTGATGTCTAATTTAAAAAAAAAAAAAAAAGGCCAGCATGTATTAACATTTTGAAACTCCAAGAAAACTGTCCAAAGCAAATTTCTGCTACTCAGAGTGAACAGTGCAGCACAGGGCAGAGGACCTGAAGACACAGCATGCGCCTACAGGATCAGGTACGCTTTCTGTCACTAAATCAGGCCTTTTCCTGGCTTTCATGCCTTGCTTTTCCTTTTGCTCTTTAAAAAACACTTTTCAAAAACACCAAACAAAACCTATAGCCTGTATTTTCCTTTAAGATGGCAATATTTCTAAGACTAATAGCCACAATTTATTGAGCACTTATTCCGTGCCAGTCATGGCGCTAATGGGCTTTCTACATCAAATGTTAAAAAAAAGGTAGGCGGCATCATCCCCATTTTAAAGGAGGAATGATTTGTGTATGAATGCATTTTTATTAAGCAAACCAAAAACAAGAAAGTCTTTTGTAAAACTCATCCATTATTTCTATCATTAAAATCAAATTAGATGGTTAATCAAGCAGGGAACTGTATGTTTCTATTCTTTATGAATTACATGCAAGACTACATGGACTCTGACTCACTTAACTCTTGATACACAAAAGAAAACAAAAAATCCTGATGCTTAACCCAACTATATTCTGAACAGATAATAGCTATTTAAAAAACCACTCTTAAGATTTTACAATAAATTCTAAAGTAAACAAATCTCCTTACTTGAGCTGAGTATCCTTGGGACAAAACTGTAGTCGGTCAAAATCTTTAAAAGATAAAAAAGAATCAGTTACTAGTCATGACTTGTGTAGAACACATCAGTCATTTTCACGCTCACCCTAACAGGGCGAGGTTGGCACTTACCAAGCCCACACTCCCCTATCGCTACGACTTTCCCCCTGTTGTTTTCAGCAAGATTTAGCAACTCCAGTAAGTAAAGATCAGGGCTGTTCTTTTCAAATTCATCACATCTTGTAGGATGACATCCAACTGTACTGAAAAACATATCTAACACAAAATGATGTCAGGATTATTTTCAAAGTAGTTTTCGTATATATATTTAATATGCAATGAGAATATCAACTAGTTTAACTGGTTAACTTTTAACGAGAGCCAAAAACTATTTGAACTACCAGAACCGCATTAGGTTCATTACATAAGAATTTTTGGAATATCTTAACAAAATACGACATGAAGATAAAAATTGCCTTAGTGTACTGATAAAAATAATTACTGCAACTGTTTCCAAAGCTTTTTACTGAGCCTCACAGAATGGAAAATAAAACAATTTCTTATAGAATGAAATGTCATATCCTAATTTTCTTTTATATTCACTGTTCACATGGCTGTCTTATTTCATGTACTTAATATAAGTTAAAATGTATTTCCCTTAAAAAAGGTGACTTAAAGATGTGGAAGGGAGGTTTTGTTTTTCTAATAAAAAAGAAAGCTTGCTTATTTGGAGGCCATACTTTGATAACTTTTATTGTATGGAACACAAATGTGAAAGTAAGAAGGCCTTCTGAGTGGCTCAAGGTACTACTTATACCTGAACCCAAGACAGAGGTGTGGGGCTCTCCATGGGCAGATGTTTACATATAAAGAGAGGCAGAGCTGTTAAAGCAGAGAGGACACAGCTACACGGAGGAGTGGAAGAGGGCTGACATTAGAGATCCTAGAGCTTTAAAAACATACTTGTTTGGGGATAAAAAATATGGAAGATAGTATTCTTACACAACAAGGATTACTTTTATGACCTTAATCACTAAGAAAAAGCATCAGTGGATCTTGAGGAGATTTCCATAAAAAAACAGCTTTAAATAAATCAGTATTTTGAAAAATAATGTGGAATGCCTAATTCTTCAGTGTCTAACAGATGAAGCATCCCTCCTCCCCACAACAAGAAGGGTTAAGTTAATGAATGCCAGATAAAGGAGGTGTTTTATATAATTCAGATTCCTTTAGGAACCAATTCCAGAATTATATATTTTAAATAGATGCAGAATGTATGGATATAAAGTAAGCATATGAGAGATCATGTAATATATTATTACTTGCATCTCTGGGCCTTACAGAGTGTTTGGTCTGCATAATATTTAGTAAATGATTTTTCACAGCTTAAATTAAAAAAGAGCAAATAAAAAGCAACTCATATCTTAAACATATTACAATATACACACAAAACTTCTACATCAAGAATATTTGAGGTTAAATTATATAGCTGGTGACCTTAATTCTCATTAACTGAAATCTTAAAATAATCTTTACTAAGTGCAATGAGAGCGTTTTATCAAGCATCTGATATTGGTAAATGGGCACTCTGAATTTTTTCACCTTAATTGTGTCCCTCTGAAATCAGTCTATTTTCCCATTGTTTTTACAGTCATGATCCATTGTATTGTACCTGAAGCAGTTTTCAGAAAGACTTCTTCAAAATAACTTAATTCATATTTTTTTTTGGTAAAAGTAATAGGAGGATACCATTTGTTTGTGCCAAATGCAGTGCATCTTTACTGTCTTGTAGATTTCCGCCTGTAATCATAAACTGAAATAGAAAGAAATAAAGTAAGCCCACTTTAACAGGGCATCAACAACAATTTCCAAAATGCCTTTCATCTGCCTTTTTCCAGAATGGTTTTCTTAGACTGACACACACCTACCTTTCCTTTAAACGTCAGCTGAAAGATCAACTCCTCTGCAGAGTGGTCTCTGTCTGCTCTCCACACGCACGTGCACACTCACAATACACAGAACCTGTCACTCCTTCCTATTAAATGTATTCACATCTGTCTTTCCTAGTAGATTGTGAGTTCCTTGAGGACAGGGGATCACACTGCTTGAGAAACGTTGCAAAAGTCTGAATAACTAAGGATTGCAGAATTTTAGAATTCTGTTCATCTAAATCAGTGATTCAGTAGTGTTGATTATTTCAACAATTCTCCAGGTGTGGTGCCAGAACCCCCAGGGGATACAGAAGATCAAAATTATTTTCATAATAATACTAAGATTCTAGCTGTCTTTTTTACTGTCATTGGTCATGTCACGCATGTGCAGTGAGGTATTCCAGAGGCTACATGATGTGTATCGCACCAGAATGGCTACAGAAACACTCATTGAAGTTGTCTTCTATTAAGCCAGACATTAAAGAGAAGTAAAAAAAAAAGTAAAACAATTCCACTCATGTCACTAATTTCTTTTGGTTTGGAAAAATGCTTATTTTTCACAAAAATAGGCTACTTATGTTAATATACTGGTTTTCTGTTATCTTAGAATAAATTAGTAAATATTTAAAAATTTTGTTTTAATTTCTGGTACAGTATATATCAACAGATAAAAACATATCAAACAAAAGCTTTTTAGGGTCCTCAATAATATTAACAAATATGAAGGGGTTCTAAGAGTTTGAGAATCCCTGGGTTAATGTGTATTGATGAATTCTTTGTAGAGAAATATATGGCTCCTGGTGAAGAAGCATACTTCTACATAGATGGCCATTAGAGTCCACTGGCAGTGAGAACACTGTCTTTTCTAAGATGTTAAAAGGAAAATGGCACTAAAGAACTATATGTTGATGGCGACTGCTGAGGCAGTGCTGCCTAAGTGCACATTCTTCTAAAAAAGCGATTGAAGCTCAAAGATGTATAATTTCAAAAGCACAATTCTAGAATATCACTGAGCTAAAATCTCACTGAGCTTAGAATCTCTCTAGGTACACACCTAACGAGAAAACATACGAAACATAGCAGGAAGTACAAATGACGAACAGATATTTTATCTTTTTTTTTTTTCAGATATTTTCATATAGCGACTTAAACTTCTAATATGAGAGAAGATGAGTATCTACTCAGGGAACGCAAAGCCATAATTAAATCCTTGTAAATTAATTCTTGTAAAACACAGGATATAAGATATTAACAAAAATACTGAAGAAATCTTATTGTTTACTAATACCACGTAACTCTTTAATACACGACTAGGTACCCACATTCAGTATTTCAATTATGTAAAATAGTTTCTCATCAAGTTCACCTTTTATTTTAGCTGTAACTTTTCCAAATAGATGAAAAAGTTAAGGTCAAGACTAGAGGACATAATTTCCTCCCAGTTTACAATGCTGCTGCTGCGGGCAGCTTCCGCCATAAACATAAAGGCTGTTTACTTTCTGCCTAATACCAAGTGCTTTGCATTCCATATTTTACTTAACCTTCACATCAACTCTATTCATTGAGTACTGTTATCATTCTCCCATGTATGGAGGAGAAAACCGAAGTCTAGAGATGATGCACCCCAGGTTACAAAGCTATGAAGAATGAAGCTGGGGTTGGAAGCTAGGCTTGTGATGCCATAACCTGGCTTCCAACCACTGCGATTAACTGCAAGACATTGAATTAAATTTCGATTTGGAACCATGACCAAGTAAACATCACCCTAGTCCTGTCATTCCTAAGTCCATATGTGTGAGTGATTAGAAATATTGAGATTAAACTATTCACAGCTAATACATGAAAATTTAGGGGCTTGGTATTTCAAAGTTTGCACAAAAGCATGTCATAAAGTGACATAACAAGCTGAGAATGGCCACACAATGAAAAATTAATGTTGTGACTTTTATCCTGTATTACAATAACATACAATTTTAGAGCTGGGCACTGCGGAATTCATTCAGTTAGCAGTATCGTTTTTAAAATGGAAGTTATTCAACTTAGAAGCTGTGGCCTCCAAGTGCCCTGATACCACACTATGGAGTTTAACCTTATTTCTTGTGTACGTGGGTGTGCTAACTTGCTATTTTTTTAAAATGCTAATTTTTACAAATATCTATTCAAAGAACTTGACACTGGGCTAATATTCATTTCCTTAGAACTCTTTAAAAAGGAGTAGGAATTTTCCTATGATCAAATTATTACTGTAAAAATTAAAATGTCCTCTGTTATTTGGAACGGTATACCCATACTATGAAAACTAGACTGGTGACAGATCCGTGTTTTGATGATTGCTTAATTCTGATAAGTGCTAAAGTATGTTATAAAATGTATAGACAGTTGCCTTTTCAGAAGTCTGGTAATTCAGATAGGTTTAAAATTTTTTTCAAAGAGACTTTGCCATTTATAACATTTCTGATCATATGAGAGGACTGCCCATGAGGTTAAACTGCTGTGAACAGAACATGCTGACATATTTTACTTCATTAACTTGCTAATACATATATTGACAATATAGTCTCAAAAATTACCAATTGTGGCACTGGCTCTTTTCCTTCTATTCTGTAGTATTTTAACCATAATGTGGATTTTATTTTTTTTAATCTCAAGAGTAACAAAAACTAGATGTTACCTTTTTAACACCAATCTGGACAGCTCTCTGTATTACGTCCTGTAAGTCATCTGTAAAAGATGAACTCTGCAGTAAGAAAACCTGATAAATAAAAATCCATTTATCTATAGAGTCACATTTACAAAATCAAAACCAAATCAATACCATTTAATGAGTACCTTCTCCTAAGAACAGAGCTAGTGATAACCTTTAAAAAAGGGGGGTGTGGGGGTAACCTGTATATGGCAAACTAGATGAATAGCTACCTTTTTCATTGTATTTTTATTCTGCTGACCCAGAGAGAGAAAAGTGACAAAAATCAGGAGTTTCAAACTAAAGATGAATTCACTCACTACAATTAAGTCACTTGCCTTGAATTTCAAACTTGTTGGTATTGTATTTTTTTAATAAAAATAAGAGATAATCATTATTTTTATTAGGGTTATTCAGAGTACACCTGCGATGCCTTCCAAAACACGATATAACATCTATCTGTAAATTTTAAGGTTGTATTTCTATAATTACTACTACTATTTGAGGGAGGATAATTTCCTTGACAGTTGTTTTTTGCTTTTTCCCAAAACTCATTGTTAAGTAATAATAAACTTTTCTGGGAGAGATCAACAGTAATAACTAAGCTCTGAGAGGCCTGAGATAAAAGGATAGAAATATTAAACAGTTTTATCATAAATCTATTTCTTAATTTCATATTTAAGCATCACAGTACATGTGATTGGAATTCAATTACTGTTACTTCTAGAGTAGCTTAAAATTTATTTTAGACAAAAAATATCAACTTAGTGAACTTATACTAAGTAGGGCAACCAGTTTTGCTAGTTATTATAAACTAGAGTAATACTAATATTGATCATTATGAAACATTTCATAAACACACATATACAAACATACATACATACGCATATGGAGTCACAAAGTATGAAATCTATTAAGTGCTACACAGGCGAGAAGGGCAGAATGTGATTTATTCAGTAATTTAACTGTACTACATAAGTAACACAGAGACTTCATCTAAACTTCTAAATGAAGTCAAAAAGGTAAGTTTTGAGGTAAGGTTTATGAAAACTAATGTTTACCTTTCTTCATCTAACATTCCCTATATTTAGAGCTTTCACTTAGTATCGCCTAGAGATACAATAAGATTAGCTTCTGACTGAGCTTGCTGAAATGTGCAGCTCCACATCATCTGGAACCACAGAACCAAGTTTTCCTATTTGCATTTACATAATAACAAGTATAGAACTTTCCTGAAGCAATATTCACAGGGTAGTTTACTAGAGAACCTCTGCTTTCAAAAACTTGTCACCATCATTTCCTGCTTACTCGCTTAGCTGACATAATACACCTTTAAAATGAACTTGATATGATAAATATAAGTCATTCTGCTTTGCTAAGCTTTCCATCAATCTTTGAGGTACTACCCTTCCCACCTGCACTGTAGCTATCTAGGATCTCGTAGGTCTCGGATGGAAAGCGGGGAAGGCAAGAGAGGGAAGGTAGACTGCAGAGCACCACCTCCTGAATCACACTGCCACTGAGTCACCCAGCTGAAAACGTTTTAAAAACTAGACCTTATACTGATGCTCGACTGTACTTAATTTTTTAATTATGGGCCCTACTGTTCAACTGCTTAAAAGACTAAATATCAACTAAATTTGGCTTTTGTGCACCTGGTTATTTAAAGTTCTACATTCAAAATTGTAAACCTCTACGGATAAGAAGGGCATGACTAACACTTTGTTATAATTGGTGCTTTATAAATGCTCATGATCACAGTTTACCAAAATAGCTTATATGTGTTTCACTTTGTTTACTGTTTTATCCAAGATGCATAAGTCCTTTAATATTTCGATTGTAAAAGTGGATTATGCTTTTTGGGATCTTCTTGAGGCAGATAATCTATCATCATAGAGAAATTATTTACCTTAATAAAAGAAACATTTACCTTGATGCTTTTGAACCCCCCTATAAATTCCTCTGAACACAGGATCTGTCAAGTTAATACCAATATCTGTAGAAAGCAAAAATAGAATGATTAGTCATTAAGAGGCTCTATTTGAAACTTCTACTTTAAATAAAAGCTCATGTTACTAAACTTTTCATTCAAAGTTTATTTGTTCACTCAAACAAAATCTGCAGCTTGTCGGTTATGGTGCTAGATGCCCGGGATACAAAGATGAGTAAGAGAATCCCTGCGGTTAAGTAACTCACTGCAGATCTATGAACAATTAAGAAATATTACAAGTAGACACTGGCACTGTGGGACACAGAAGAGGAAAACCTAGAAGAGGCTTCCAGAAAGAAGGGATCCCTGAATGGAACCTTATAGGATGAGTCAGAGTTATCTAGTAGAAGAGGGGAAATTGCAGGCAGAGGAAGCAGCAGGAGCAAAGCATCCGGGGGTGAAATTGCATAATGATTGTTGAGAACTACAGGCCCTTCTAGCAGCTGGAGGGAAGTGTAGGAAGGGAGTGGCCAGAAAAGGCCAGACTCGGCTGCCTTACAGACACCTGTCTTCAGAATACCAGATGCAGCAAGAAGCACTGATGGCTTTTAAGAAGAGGCATAATATTTGTATTCTGGACATCTCATTCTGGAGTCTTTGTGGAGGATGAAGACGCGGACAGGAGAATAAATTATTTCCTTTATTCATCAAATACTTATGAAGCACGACTGTGTGGCAAATAGTATGTAAGGAGTTAGGAAACACAGAAATGAGTTAGACCCAATACTTGACCCTTGCCCTCCAGAAAGTTATAGTTTATACGAGAACTACAAATATAATTTATGTTATAATAAGCTAGACTGTAAGCAACATGAAGCAAGAAATGTTTATCTTCATTGCTGTATCCCTAGAACCTAGCATAATAGTTGTGTGAACAATAATATAAATGGAGCCATTTTGAAATGGAGCTACCATCCCAGAGGATCTGCCTTGCACATCTTATTACTCAAACCTTTGGAATGTTTCAACCGGACTAAATAAGCTTTGGGGGCGAGGCAAACAACACTGTATTCCAAACTGTTGACAAAGCTATCAGGAAAGCAGACATTCTGACTATCAGACTGAAAATTAGACATTCTTTAGAATTATCCCCATTATGTATAGCTAAAGAATAATTTAGCTTGTTTATACCTATAGAAATTCCTTCCTTTTATTCATGTAATTATTCCCCTTCTCTTTCTCATAAATACCCTTTGCCTTCACCTCCTAATCGGAGCAGTATTTGGGTTTCTGCCTGAATCAGTGCTTCCCAGAATTGCAATTCTTTCTGATCTCAAATAAATGTTTGTTGCCTCTCACCTTGCCTTTTTATTTTGAGGTTAACAGCACGCAGTGGGTGCTCTATACACATTAAGTCTGTCAGTAATTATTACGTGCATGGGAGCACAAAGAGGGGTCAGTGTGATGAGAAAAGCTTCACAAAAGAGGAAGAGCTTGAAAGCCAAAGCTGACAAATGGAAAGGGCATTCTGCATACAGATGTGTGTTGGTATGTACAGTATCTAGAAGACTGGAAGGAATTCACTGAGCCTGTAGAACAGTGGTTCTCAGTGGAGAGCAATTTTGCAGCCCCTATATTCTTCTAACACCCCTCCTCCCCCACATTTAGCAGTACCTATATTCATTTGTAGCTGGCACAACTGAGGGGGAGTGCTGTGAGCATCTGGGCTCGAGGCCATGGATGCTGCTAAATATCCTACAATGCACAGGACAGCCTCTCACAGCAAAGAATTACCCGACCGAAAATATCAGATGCCGATCTCAATAAGTCAGATTGTGATGGCCATGCGCAATAAAATATACACCCTTTAGCACTGGTGAACTTGAAGAATCTCCAAGGTCATGGCGGTGGGAGCAGATGCCTACCAATAGACCCCTACATTATTTCTGTTGAGTTCAGCTTCTTCTTAGTACATTTTCACGCTGATTTCTACCAAGCTGGCCCTCAGTGAACTCTGCTGCGTCAACATTAAGACAGACCTTACAAGCTGAATGGGAGTATGAATAATTCAAGAAATGGTGGGAAGAGTATTAAGAGGCATTTGAAACAGCAAGAGAAAGGCATAATGCAGAAAAGGTCGAAGCTATTTGGGCAACGTTTATATGTCAATGGAAGGTGGGATATGACTTCACAATTGTACCCTTTAAAGGACTGTTAACACACAAATATCATCAAATACTGTAAATACAACATAGGAGTTCAGTGGAACGGCCCAAATCACAAGAAATCAGCATCTACTTTCCTTCTATAAGGCAAGGAAATTAGATAGAGAAGGGAGCTGTCTGAGAATGGAAATCCAAGGAAGAGGGCGAGGCCTTTCTCCCTAGACAAATCCTTCACAGGATCAATCTAGTCATCCACCACTGACCATCCCTAGGAGCAGAGAGAAGGTCTGCATCTCTTCTGCCCACTTCTCCTTTGTGCAGCAAAGGGATTAGATTTTTTCCAAAGCAATCTTTTCCTAAGATACAAAGCGAAAAACAAGTTTAACAGAAAAGCAAGCACATGCTGGTTATTTTGAGCTGAAGTCACTTGAGAAATAGCAGGTGCAGGAAAGGCTCTCTGATCTCCCCCTCTGTAACAAAAAGCATGTTACAAAATTTCCCACAAGAAAGATACCCTCCCTGTGCCAGAAAGAGAACAGTCTTATCACCAGAGACTGAAACTCAAGTCAAAATGACTATACAAACTGACCCTTACTTTTCATTAGTTTCCCCTTATATTTCCTAGTCACTGTCCCATTATATACGCAATTTAAGCTCCTTTTCTTACCACATCCACACTTAAGCTTTTGGGCCTAACAGTTTCCTCGGGGGTCTTCATTTTCCTTTTTGAAGACTCCCATGTACACATATACAAAATAAGATTCATATGCTTTTCTCCTGTTAATCTGTCTTACATCAGTTTAATTCTTAGGCCCAGGCCACAGAACCTAAAAAGCAGAAGTTTTGCCTCCCCTACAGAGGCAAATTCCATCTTTTTCTGGACTCTGACTCACTTCTGTTTCTTCTAAGAAGTTCTCCTCGATACTGGATGGCCTCTGTGTCTCCCACTCCCCACTCATCTAGTCACCAGCAATCACCTGCTGGGTGATGAAGATAATTAACAATATAGAAGGGCCAAAGAAAGTTCAAAATGATCCTCTAAAAATATTCAACCTGTGAGCAAGTTCCAAGAAATACAATACAATGGGGGAACTGCAGTCAGTAAAAAAATGGGCTTTGGAGTCATAATTTCTGGCATTCTGACTAATTAGCTGAATGACCTTGGGTGAATCAGTAGGCTTTCTGAGCTTCTTTTCTCACCAGTAGGGTAGACATAAATTTCTCACTAGTAGGGTAGGATGAAATGTGCCTCAAATTGTAAAATGAATGTGAAAGCATTTTGCAAATTAAAAACCTTATAAAATGTAATCATTATTATTACTGAGCACAGTATAAATTCTGTACCATGCCAACAATGAATGGAATTTTAGTCAACATTAGCATATAGGCATACCTCATTTTATTGTGCCTCACAGATGTTGCACGTTTTACCAACTGAAGGCAAGACTCTCCACAAGAAAAAGATTACGACTTGCTTTATTGCGCCGGTCTCAAACCAAATCCACAATATTTCTGAGGATGCCTATACTGTCATACACCTTAAATGGTTAACACTTCCAATTCAAGACTGCATTATTAAGTAGCCAAATGTAAGCCTATCTGTTTATACTTAAAGATTCATGCTGCAACCGCAAAAAAGGCTAGTCACAATCCTATTTAACTTGTTCAAATGTTCTGATCAATAAGGGATAGCATCTTTTAAATTTAAAAGTTTCTATCAGAAGTATGTCTATTAGCAAGAAACTCAAAAAAAAAGTAAAGATATACTGTATAAAAATCAATTTCTATCCAGCTCCAGCCAAAAACAATAAACAACTCAAAAAACTAAGAAAGTGAGAGAGAGAAGGGACAGTGACGAGAAGAAAAAAAAGAGCAAAATAGAAAATTACTACTTCTGATTATGGGGGAAATTTGAGGGATTCGTGTATTTAGTGACATGTCACCTTATACGGATCAGTAATATTTCTTTTCTATTCATTTTTTTCTTTAATTAGCTGGCTTTAAAAGCAGTACTAGCTTTACTGTTAAAAATTACTTCCAGTATTAATGAGGTTTATTTTTCAAAACAAAATAAGTGGAAAAAGGTTTGCAACCAAAAGAAAACTGCATCTCCAAACTGATACCTCACTGTTTAGACTCAGTGAATCATGACATATCACTGTCACCTATAAGCTAAGAATATGAAACAAAGGCGCAGCTGTGACAGCCTGCTGAAATGTGAAAAGGTTAAAGGATAATTAAAACCTGAAACTGGACGAAGGAAGTCTATACCTTAGGCCTAGTTTCTGGAACCCCTAACCGCATTCTGTTAATCACGAAACTTGTAACACTGAGCTCATACGCTAACTGCCAATTTTAGCCTGTGTAACCCTGCTTGCTTGCATGGCATGAAAAATAATCAATTGTATAGAAGCTGAAAATTACTGTTTGGCCATCGCCCATGAGAATACTGGCTATTGCCCATGGGAACACAGGCGATCACCCATAGGAACATAACATTCTAACAAAAAGCTTTCTGCTTCTGTACTCCCCGCTTGCACACCTGACCAGTGGGTTGACAGGTAGTGAATAGGAGAGAAATAGACTTTTGTGTTTAAGACAGAATGAAGAATGGGATTTAGGGCTTAAAAACCTTGTATCTTGGCATTTCGGGGCTGCTCCTTTGTACAGGACAGCTGCTGGCTAATAAACAGCCTTTGAGAGCATACTTGGTTTGGTCAATTCTATACAGGCAACAACACAGCAGCTAGGAGATTTAAAATCGTTTTATACTTGCTTAGCTTTCAGATATAACTTCAAGTTTACAAGGAATACAGGAGATTAGAGAACATGCTAGACACCACCACACAGCAAACAAATTCAGAATAAGACTTCTGTGGGACAACTAGCCAAGAAGCTCCACTCTATACACAGTAAAACTAAGCTCGGCAAGACATTCAAGTTTCAGTCCTAGCTCTCACAATGTCCTCCGGGTTTTCCTAAGTACCTGGTAGTATATATTCTCACCACTTTCGTTCCTGTGGCCAAACCCATCATCCTCTCGGCCACGGAGAGGGAAAGGGGAGGAAGGTGCACGTGGGATGGAGGGAAATACGGTGACTGGCTTTTTTGTGTTAGTTTTCCTTGTTTTATTTTTAATGAATCAATGCATACAACCCTTATTACAATGTTATAAGGAGCATAAGTCATAACCATACCGCTTGTGAATTTTCAGATAAGCACACCCTTGAAGCCAGCACCTATACCGAGAACCAGAACATTACCGGCGCTCTCTTTCACTGAGAGCCCTTCCAACCTTCGAAAAGCCGGAGAGCTCATGCTGGGCCTTCAGGCCGCGGCGAGCGACGCCCGGGGGACGGCAAAAAAGCTCAAGGACCAGGAAAGCACTCTACTTACCTACAAACTTGAAGGCACTCATGGCTGCAACCGCAGACCCTTCCCGGCGGAAGCGGAAGTGGCCGCTGGCCCGCCCCCCGCTTCCGGCCTCCCGTTTCCCGGGAGCCCTCGCGGCCGCTGAGGGTGAGCGGGCCGTCATGGCGGTGTCGGCCTCCGCCGCCTACCTGACCCATCAGCAGAAGGTGTTGCGGCTTTATAAGCGAGCCCTCCGCCACCTGGAGTCGCGGTGCGTCCACAGGTGCGACAGGCGAACCCAGGGCGCGAGAGGTGATCCTGGGGAACCCCACGAAGGCTGAGAGGCCGGGGCGGACCGGGCGACTCAAGGTCTTCGGGGACGGAGTGGGAAGGTGGCCCCGGGCCCCACAGAGCCAGCGCATAGACCAGACTTAGTGGCCCGTGGCTACGAGACCTTTAAGACTTGCTTCTCTGGCCTGGGCCTCAGTTCTCAGATCTAGTGGTCACTAAATAATAGCTGTCTTCATGACCTCTCCCTAATGTTAGCAGTAATAATATGTGTATTTTTTTACTTTGGCCTTAACAACTACTCTAGGACTCAGGCACTATTTAGCTTTATTTTACAGATGAGGAAATAGAGGCATAGAGAGTAACATGCCCAAGGTCCGCCATGGTAAGAGGTAGAGCAAGGGTTAACATTCAGGTGTATAAGTCTAAAGCATCAACATTCTTCTCATTAGCTTTCCTCTTTTTATCATCCAGTCCTTTTTACTACATTCATGTCCCGCATAAATCTTCACCTCCCACACAATTTTCTTTTCCTCTCTATCTTAGAACATAGTCTTAAAACATAGATTATTTTTTCATGGCCTAGATGCAGTGCAAGGTGGGGTGACAACCCAAATGTGTGAATGCCAGTCCTCCACTTCTGTATCAGAATCCTAAAATCTCGTCCCAGGAGAAGGGCTTCTGGGAAAAACATCGAAACGATGGGAAACTGAGTAGGCCTAGAAAAGTAGATAACATTTCTAATCTCCCAAATCATTTTGGCTTAAGGGACAAATACCGGTACTTTGCCTGTTTGATGAGAGCCCGGTTTGAAGAACATAAGAATGAAAAGGATATGGTGAAGGCCACCCAGCTGCTGAGGGAGGCGGAGGAAGAATTCTGGCACAATCAGCATCCTCAGCCATACATCTTCCCTGAATCTCCTGGGGGCACCTCCTATGAGAGATACGAGTGTTACAAGGTAAGTCAGGACTATAGTGGTGGCACCTTCTGAGAGGTGGACTTTGTTTCTCCAGTTCCAAACTTGTCCTTTTAGGGGCAGCTAGGAGATTTTTTTGCTGACAGTTGTAGATACTTTTCTTCAGGTATCAGTTTTCCCTGTCCCAGATGACATTAAGACTTTTCTTTCTAAATTCAGCTCCAAGGCCTCACAGCATCTTTTTGGCAAACTAAAGTGATACATTACTTGTTAAATAACTCATCTTTGGATCTGAAAGAAAACCAGTTTGGATAGGTGCTTAGTATTTCTGGGAAATTCTAGGTAATACTTCCAAATAACAAGCCCACTCTGGATACTTAGAGAACGCAAGTCGGGGAGGGATGATACTAGTTCTTTTGTGGACTGACCTTTTATTTTTCAGCCCGAGGATCTTTTGCTGTAAGGCATTCTCCTTTATGTTGGTTCCTGCTTGTCCTCTGCTTTTCATTGCTTAGTGTCAGAAATAGTCTGATACTTGGGATGGTTATAAAAATACACCTTGAGTTTGGTCTTCTGTCTCCTGAGCAGGCCCTATCAGTGGCATGTAAATGTTTCCTGTGGAATGACACCATGATTTCTTCTCGTGATAGGTTCCTGAGTGGTGCTTAGATTACTGGCATCCTTCTGAGAAGGCAATGTATCCTGATTATTTTGCCAAGAGGGAGCAGTGGAAGAAACTGCGGAGAGAAAGCTGGGAACGAGAGGTGAGTCTTACCTGCATTTTGCCACATAGCTTGGCCCAGGTGGTCAGTACCTGGAAGGAGCTCAGGTTTTGTTCCCCACTGCAGCCATCCAGAGTCCAGTCTGGCCCTTTGCCTCTCAGATATAGGTCACAATGTGTTCTCTTTCTTTGGTCTTTTGGGTTTTCTGGTCTCTAATTTTGCTTCTCCCCTCCTCCTCCTCCATCCTTTGCCTGACCACCTTGCTATACTGTACTATACCTTAATTTTCCTCTCTACCAGTCAGTGCCTTGGACATTTTTCATTTTGTAATGTCCGATTTACATTTTTAAAAGTTCAGTCTTGCTACAGTGTGAAGCATATATTGGAGAGGGTGCATTGAGAAGTGGAGAGATCAATTTGAGGGTATTGCAGTTTAGTCAAAAGATTATGGCAGCCAGCACCAGGGTGGATGTAGTGAATATGGAGGGAAATAGATTCAGGATATCGTTTGGAGGGATATGAATATTGATTGGATGTGGGGGCAGGATGTGAGGGACTGGGAGGACTCAAGAATAATTTCCAGGTTTTACACTTTGATATTTGGAGTTTGGTGATAGTGTTTGAGGTAGGGAAGATGGAGGGCAGGGAATGGGTATCAGAGGGACAATCAAGGGTTTGGTTTTACATATGTTAAGGAATGTTAAATTTGAGAAGCTTGTGAGGGATCAAATGCAGATGTCAGTAGGTGACTTTGGATGTAGGAATCTGGACCTCAAGGAGAGATTTGAGTTCAGAACAGGAATTTGTGAGTTAACAGTTGTTTTAAAAGCCACGGAAATGGATGAGATCATACGAGAGAGTAGAGAGAGAAAAGTCGCAGGAGCTCCCACTTGTAGAGATCAGGAAAAGGAGACAGAGGCACATCCAGCAAGGGGGAGGGGCAGTGAGGAGGGTGTGAAATAGAGTCCAGGAGAAAGTGTTTCAGGAATGGCCAGGGCTGAGTCACCTCTACTAAAAGTTGCTAGAAGGTGGAATAGAGTGAGCACTGGAATAATGTCCAAAGATTTTGGCTGCAGGAAGGGCATTAGTTGTCTTGACTAGAGAGCTTTTTCTGGAGGGATTAAGCACACTGATAACAGTGAACAGAAAGTGAGGAAGAGAATACAGGAGGGGGTAGGTAATTCTTGAGAAGTTTTGCTGAGAACAGTAACTGGAGGCCAAACGATTATTTTCTATTAAGATGAGAAATAATGATGCATATATGCTGATTAGAAGATTTGAGGCGAGGGAGAAATTGGTAATGTTAATGAGAGATGGAAAGTTTTTGAGACAAGGCATGGGATCCTGACCGTGCGTGGAGGCCTTTGTCTCAGCATCTGGAAACTTGAGGTGGAGTTATTCATGGAGAATAGGTTCATACTGCAGTTGATCACTCCAGTAACCTCCTCTCCTCACAAAAACCTTCCTCCTTTTACTATTCTGTCTCTTCCGCATTAAACAGCACATGTGCTTAAGGCTCAGCTTAGCCACAATAGAGAACTGATTTTTCTGGAGGAGGATCTGCAAAGTAGGTCCCTTAGGTTTCCTCTTCTATTAGCACCATGATAGTCTTGGAGATCCCGGGAGCAAGTTGTTGAGCAATATCAGGCGGAACTGAGCACATTTTTACATGTCATTTCATGTCATTTCTTGTCCTGGTTGTTAATTTGGGGGGCTTTAAAGTTAATATCCCTAACATATATGAATCGAGGTTTCTTACTGGTGCCTTTAGAGAACATTTAGCTGCAGCACATTGTACAGCTAGTTCAGGTCCTTTTCTAATCGTTCCTTCTTGACCCCTTCAGGTTAAGCAGCTGCAGGAGGAAACCCCGGTTGGTGGTCCCAGCACTGAAGCTTTGCCCCCGGCCCGAAGGGAAGGCGATTTGCCTCCACTGTGGTGGCATATTGTGACCAGGCCCCGGGAGCGGCCCATGTAGAAAAAAGAGAGGGAGACACCTCACCAGTCATGTTTGCAAGTGAAATATGTTACAGAAAATTTACCCACTTGCCCTAATAAAAAATAATTCAACATGGTATGACTGATGTGTTCTGTGGAGTAACATGCTGCCAAGTGATTGTGCCTTACCAGTTTCCTTACCAGTTGTGCATGCAAAAGTATGTGAGATGTAGTCAGGTGTGTTCTTTTCTTTCCTATTAAGTTATATCGATAGCACATTATCAATAGGGGAAAACGATGCAGCAGAACCAGATACAAGATTTACTCTGAAGATTGAGTTGAACAGACTCCAGTTGAAGACTCAGTTAGCTGCCATGTCTGGGAGGAACACAAAGCCCAGCAGAGAAGGTATGTTGATACTGACTTAAGACTGTCTTGGTTTTCTAAAGGTGCCACTGGTGGAATTTTAGTTTTGATTAAAGGGCAGCTTTCTCTAAGAAGCACACATTCAACAAATAGTCTGCATTTATGAGGTTCTCTAAGGAGTGGAGGTTTGATAGTGAGATTGTGAAGGGTCCAATCTGGGATGAAACTCTTTTGTGACACTTATTTTGGAGGCAGTTTTCCAGCTTTGCTTCCGTAGCTTGGATGGTCTGCACACTCAAGGGTAAGGGTATAGCAGAATTCTTCAAATGTTGAAGTTTCTGTAAAAGGTAAAGCCATTTCAAAAGCTGTCAGCCAGACCCAGTTACCTTTAGTTCTTGATAACTCTGCTACTGCATTGAAATAATTAGTTCAGGCAACTAGGGTTCTTGGGGCTCATTCATAATTATCACAAAAATAACGTTTTGTCAGTTTTCTAAGTAAGCTCAATCTGAGTCCATTCCATCAAACATGTGATGAAGCCCTCCAACTGGATTTCAATAAGACTTGAAATACAGGACTTTTTTTTTCCTAGTGGTTCTTTATTTATAATGTAGGCTGAAGCAATTGTTACAAGGTAGAAGGGAGACACATTACACAATTGTTATTTATACAAGTTTAGAACAAAAACCTGCACAGGGAGAGGTCAACTCTCAGTACAAACTAGCAACTAAACCACAATAATTACCTTTAGAAACGAGTTCTTTATTTTTAGCTGTGACACTGCTTTTACAATATGCAAAAACACAAACAGAACTACCCAAGGTGTTTTGTCACATTCTTTCTACACTGAATTTGGCAACATTTTATATTAAATTTCTTCAGATTATACTAACGTTTAAAAACTAAACAAGTGAAAAGCTGTACCAAGCAAGGTACAGTTACATCCATTTATTTCAAAGGTTTAAAATACCACTTTTATCTATTGTAATTACCTTGCAGTGATTTCTGCTTTTGCAAAAACCATCTCAAGCATCATATGCACAATGCATCAGCTACTTTTAGTCATCAAGATTGGTGGGCTAAACCACAGGCACTACTGTTGCTTATATTTTGTAAAAGGAGCTTGTTTTTCAAAGAAAAAAAAGCTTAAATAGTTCTAATAATCATGCCTTTGCTTTAAAGCCATAACATAAAATGTCCTTGAGCAATCACAGCAGTGTTAAGTGTTAATATATAGAACAATGACTGTACAGGTACGTTACTCTCACATCCAACGCAGTTATGTATTAAAGCATAAGCTTATGTAATTGAGGATTATTTGAGCCAACAGAAATCTGCAGGGTCTGTGGGACCCACCAAGCTCCTATCCCTTGATAAGTTCAGTCACGAAGGAGCACTTTCCACTGACCCAACAGCTAAGGGGCTGGCTGGCTTTTTTAAACACCATCGTATTCTCCAAACATGAGCCCTCAAAATCTACAAATCTCTGTTGGCTTTGGGGGATGGGCATCATAACAAATTTAACTTTTACTTAAAGAAAAGATATAAATCCATCTCAAAAAACATTACCTAGAATACAAAAAAAGGGACAGTCTAGTGGTCAGATTCCCAGTGACAATAAATAAATCCTCCTCTCTTCAATGTTTTCGGATGAAGCCAATTAAGAAAAACAAGCCCCCGGATCGGTAAACACATCGGCGAGTTGCGAGACTCCAAGCTGGTTACCCTTGTTAAATCCGCTTGAGTTTTTTCAAAATATTTGGGCTTTTCCATGCGCCCAGCCTGCTGGGCACAGTTAAGTAAAAGGCATTCGCTATATCTAAGGATTCCCTGCTGTCGTGTTTCAATGTCTTCACATTTTGAAACTGCCTTACCCTTTTGGATGTATTTGGATTTGATGAAAGTGGGTAGAACAGACCAGTAACTCAAGTGGGAGATTCTATGTCTACCTGGTGGCAGCAGCATGCACGGGGTTGGAGGTGGGTGCTGTGTGCAGTCAAGAGGAATTGTGGGAGAAAGGAAGACCCTAAACACCCTACAGAAACAAACACTGCAGTCCAGTATGGCTTATTCGGATGCATTAACCATGAAGCTACGAGAAATTCAATCTACGAGGCTACTCTTAAATGTGACAGGATCGGCTATGTTGACAGTGTGCCCCTCCCATTGCCCTCCCCCCAATCCCAACACCGTCTACCATTTCCAGATTTACTTCACTCCGAATATTGCTCAATTGTTACTCCTGCTTTTCTCATTCAGAACATAGTATATTTAAATGAAGATTTTTTTTTAACCCTTATCCATTTTGTTTGTACATTAAAATAACTTGAACTTGCTTCTAAGCCAGACTACTATAATGCATCTAGAAAAGCTTGCAGGGAAAAAAGAGAAAAGAAAAGGCTAAGTATAGTTACCCTTTTTTCTGAAATTAACTATTTTGTGGTTCCCCCACCCCGACCCCCCGCCCTTATGCATTTAAAATTTTACAAAGACTTGTAAAAAAGTTAAATGGAATTTGGCACCTTCAGAAAAATCAAAAGGGAGAACTAAGATTAAAATGTGCAGAAAGAAAACTGTCATATTTACAAATTAAAAGATCAAGGTTATGTCAGTTACGTATGTTGCTTTTAATTCTTATCTAAAGGTGTTGAGTACTTTCAAAAGAGCTGTATTCTGAGTTGCCTACAAAATCTGTTGTTTGATTATAGATTGGAATGGATCAAGACAAATTAGGTTTTATTAATGAAACAGTTCACTGCCCACTGGCAGCATTTCTTGTGAGCCTAAGAGAGCCTAAGAGAAGCGGGGTGCCGAGCGGTCGTTCGTCATGGTCTTCTTCAGTTTCACGCCCCTTCGGATGGCGTTCAGCATGTCTTCGCCTTGCGCGGTATCCCTTGGGCTCAGGTCCGCACGGTCACTCTCTGGAATCCGGCCTGGGGAGGCAGTAGCACTGGAGGGATCCCTTTCCTGGTCTTCGGCCTCGCTTTCTGGAATCGCCTGTCTGTGCTCCTCAGGGATACTGGGCTTTGGGCCTGGAAGAGGGGGGTTGATGGAGGCTTGGCCACTCCACACTGAGGAGGGCATGCCGGTGACACCCTGGGGGCCCTCACCCACAGACGGCGACTCAGGAGTGTGCTCACCCCGCTCCTCCGGCCCATCCGAAGGGGCTGGCGACACCCCGGGGAGGTCTGGGACGGTTGGGGTCTTGACAGGGATCACGGGTGTCTTGATGGGGATGGGACCAGCTCCGATGGTCCCCCGGCGGACAGAAGGCTTCGTGGAAGGGGTCCGTCGAATGGTTGCAACCCCTGGGGTGACCATAGCAGGTCCGAGGGTGGTGGGGAGACCAGCAGTTGAGGCCGGGCGCTTGGCTTGGAACATCCGGCGGTAGGACTGGCTGATGTCACTGTTTCTCGGAATGGTGGAGGACTTGTCAAACTCCTGCTGATCTGCCTCCTGGTCCCCACTCACAGAGAAATAATCATAATCTGAAACTGATGACAGGATCTGGTCAGAAATCTCCAAGGCAGCAGCTCTGCTTTCTGACTCTTTGGTGTCGGGAGGACAAAAGGCACAAGGGTCAAGGTCCTTCACAGGCAATTTCATCCCAAGCTTTCCCCCAGGCTTCCATGCCATCTAAAAACTCCCTGGCGGGGACCCTAGTTCTGTTCGCTCATGTTGCCCTGGGCCGCACAGCAGGCACGCACACAAATACGGTGGAGTGGTGACGAATGTAAACCTGCTGGGCTGAGGCGGAGCTACCTCTGAGCATCTCTGGGAGGAATAAAGGGGGTGAGAAAATTTCTACAACCCCTCTAGACCAGAATTCGACGCGAGAAACAAACCTCAAACAGACTGTCCCAGACCTCACCATCCCCCTAATTAACTCATCAGGTGAGGACTAGAAAATGAGCAGAGTGACTGGCAACGAGTCCATGACAACAAAGTACAAAGCCGGTTCCATCAGTGAGGTGTGTTCACTTCCTCTCAAAAAAATAGGGCCACGGGGGAAAGGGAGGCCTACAGATCAAACATTTTAGCAGGTTTCTGAATGGCATCACTATTGCCATTTTGGGCCTGATAAATTCTTTGCTGTAGGCGGGGGAGGAGCTTTGCTGTGTATTACAGGATGTTTAGCAGCATCCCTGGCCATCTACTGAAAGCCAGTAGCACCCTCTCAAGTTGGGACAACCAAAAATGTCTCCAGACATTGCCAAATGACCCTAGAGCAGCAACATGGCCCTTCACTGGGACCTGTGTCTCAAAGGCTTTGACTGATGGACTGCAGATAGGCTTCGCCAGCTATCAGAGATCTAGTCCAGCTGTTAGGTGAGTGACGGCCTCAAGGCGCCATCTCTGGCTAGTGTGTGTACAGGGGTGGGAGTGAGGGAGGCAGGGTTGATAGAGGATTTGGCCGGATTAAGAGATTGGGCTTTAGACTCTAACAGACCTCAGTTTTAAATTTCAGCTCTCCTTCTTCTTAGCTGTGTAAATGTGGGCGAGTCACCGAGCCTCAGCCTCCACGTATGTAAAATGGGGATGCAAATACTTATAACGTAAGCGGCTGCGAAGGTTAAATGGCAAAATAAAGCGCTCGGCACACGGTGCTAAAACACGCATGCTGTCATCTTTAACGGCATCTGTCTGAATTCAAATTGGGAGGTACCCTGGACGCTGACTGCGAAAAACGAGAAGCTGCGAAAGTCCAGTCACTTCCTTAGACAGAAGCGACCTGACAATGGCTGGTCAACTCTCCAAAGCATTCCAAGATGACGAAGATGGTCCTGGAGCAGTCTGCTGGCCAGGGCTCCCGCTGTGGCTAAACAGACGGCTGCTCTTCCGCCCCTGCCAGCAGGGAGGGCCACCCCTTTTCCTCACCTGGCACCTGCTCAGGAAGCCCAAGTGGACACCCCGGCTGCCTCGTACCTTGGGAGGGAATGGTGTCCTCGGAGCAGCATGGGGTGGTCGTCTGGGTGCTGTAGCCGCTGGAGCACTGCAGCGAGTCCCGGCTGCTCCTCTGGGTGTCAAGCTGGAGGCCCCGTGACAGAGCCAGGGCCAGTTCCTCACAAGCCTCCATCTCCTCGCCAGGCTGCAGGGTGGAGGAAAAAGAGACACAGACAAGCCACCAGGGCCATGAACCTCCTGTCCAATATCCCCAGAGCCTTTCCACACACCTCCTCCGGCGGGGGCCTCAACATTACTCCTGTTCCTGTCCCGTGACCAGCACCTGTCTGTGGGCCCAGGGGCTATCAGCTTGGGTCCTACCCAGGCTCCAGAGTTCTATGAGTCTGATTACTATGTATGGCTTTTGCTCGTAAATCAGGGAGTGGGGGAAAGGGGCTCCGGTCTCTCCAGCTGCAAGGCTGACTCAGCACCCACTTGCTGCCTAGCATATGGCCACCAGCCAGGTCTACAGGGGCCCAACCAGCTGTAGAGAACAAGAGCGTCACCCTGGTGGCAGCCGACACGGTCATGCTCCGCGGTCTCTGAGCCTCGTCGGCAGCAGCAGGCGCGCCACCTGTGGCCGTGGGTCCCCCTCCGCTGGGGTCTGGCTCCCGCTTCTCCTTGCGGCGCTGGAGGGTGTTCACCAGAGGCTGGTCATAAGGTCCTGGCTTGGCCCAGTCCTAAGCAGGACAAGCGTGGTCAGGCACCAGGGCCTCCGCCTCCCTGTGGAGGGTTGCAGACCCCCAGACAGCTGCCCACAGAGGGCAGGGGTCCCCTCAGGGGAAGCTAAGGCTGGGACAGGCCAGTAGGCCCCTGCTGTGCCCTCACCTGGCCCTAAAGGGAGTGAAAAACCCTTTGGGGACTCCCTTGTCGTGGGACCTCCCTTTTCCACACATCCACCCAAAGCTTAAAAACCCTCAACAACCAGGCAGGGAGCCTGGCAGACTCTTAGTTAATAGCTGACCAGCTGTCTAACGTGTCTGAAGGTACCACCAGGTGGGGGTCGTGTCCCCAGGGACGTGGCCCTCCCCATGGCTGAAGGGACCCTCTCTCTGCAGGCAGCCCAGTGGACCTCACTTTACTGGCATAGCCACCAGAGGGCACTAAAGGAACTGCAGCCACCCTCCCTGAGGCCGAACTTCCACCTGGGGAAACTGACATCCAAAGGGCACTTCAGGAAGTACCCCCTGATGTCCTCACACAGGAAGGGGACGCCCCGGGCTCGGCAGGAGGATTCTGAGGAGTCCAAGGGGTCCACATCACTTGTGAGGGATGAAGTCAAGCCCTGTTCAAAATGCTGGCATCCTCGGGGCCTACTCTTCAAATTTGGGGCTACCTCTCAAAATAGAGGAGAATATTCTCCTGGCATCAACTGGACTTGCTAGGAAATAATTTCAAAACTTTGTTTTTATATTAAAGCAAACGTGTTTTAATCTAAAACAACTGAGACTGAAAATCAAGTCTGGGTGTACTTTTAAAATAACACATGGTAAGTCAAAAGGTATTTGGGGTTATAGTGCTGTCACCATGGTCTGCTAAGGGCCTCAGGGGAAAAGCCGGGGGGAACATGGCCGAGGAGGGCAGTCCCTCCGAAACTGATAACAGTGACACCCCCCAGGAGCCTCCTAGGAGGGCAGAACTGGGACTGTGAACTTGGAACTGATGTCCCTGCAAAGCCACATCTGGTTGTCCTGTCTAATGGGGTTAACAAATCTTCTCTAGTGGGCACCTCTCCAGTCTCAGCTCCTGGTGGAAATGTCTATCTCGAAGCGGCCGACTGCGTTTTGGTCCTCCCCAGTGGGAATTTACTTAGGGAGAGGTGTTATGGGGAAGAAGGAAGAGTGTGAAGGGAAGGGGGTGAGGGGGGACCAGGGTGAAGATCGTGGACAGAAGGGTGAGCACAGAGGCAACAGAGAGAGGGAGAGGAGGAGGAGGAGGGAGAGGAGGAGGAGGGAGGAGGAGGGAGGAGAGACACAAACCTTCCAGCTAGGGATCTGAGATGACGGGAACATGCCGGGCCCAATGGTGTAATAATGAGCGTAGTCTGGAAGGTGGACAGAGGTGACCCGAGGGAGCAGGCGGGAGGCAGGCAGGCAATGAGGGAAAAGGTTTGCCCCCATGGGCCCCACGTGGGGCTCACTTGATAAACTATAGTGAGAAAACCCATTAGACAACTGGAAACAAAACAAAAAGGGAGGGAAAAGGAAAAAATTAATACAACAGGATGAGTGCGGAGATACACGATGGCATTGACATTCGAGGGAGGGGAGACCTGAATATTTATCATGAACAAACACAGGGCTCTCTGCTGCTTGCGGATGATCCATGATGCACGAGGAGAATGCGCATTTACTCGACACCGAGTAAGTACGCAGTCAAGAAAATATTTCATCTACATTTTAGAATAATTTGGAAATGGAACACTGTCCTTAATTTGTCAAGTTCTCAATGGTTGGGTATTTAAATAAAGCATCGCTTCATGGTGATAGTGATTTGCTCATGTCATTATGCAAATTTTAAAATTCTAAAGCGTCTTCGATGGAATCTGTTCGTTCTAGGTTTCCAAAATCATCACGCTGTTCAGAAGGACATTCCAAATTGGGGGTGAAGAATGGGGGTTTGCAAACTGAAAGGTAGAAAAGCACACAGCCTCTGACACAGTAAAGTGTCACGTCCAACGGGATGGTGACAAGGAGGCCACAGTAGGTGGGGTGCTTGGGAGTGGAAGTGGGGAGATGGATGAGCACACAACACTTCTGGGAAGAAGCCTTCACACCTCCAAGTTCCCCATAGCCCTTCCTCTCCCTTGGGACGACCTCAAGGTCATTGCTTAGAGCCACACACCCACTCAAGAAAAAGCCCTCAGACTTGTCCACCCTAACCCCTATCTTGGTGTAGATTCTGAGCTTCCAGATTCCTGTGGCTGTGACACTGGCGGCAGGCGGGGGAGGGGTGGGGAGCGGTGGAGCCGCCACGCCTGGGACCCAGCCGGTCACCTTCTCTGTGGAGGCCCAGGCGCCCATGGTAGAGCCTGAGCTGACTGAGGTGGGCGAGCTGCACTCGCTCACTGACTGGCAGGTTTCAGAGGCTTCCGAGGAGGCCGAGCTGGACGAGTTCTGCAGCGGGCGGGGTGGGGACCACACGAGGGGACCGACAAAATCCAGACCACACGCCACCAAAAAATAACCGGAAATGAAAAATGAAAGATGGGGGCGGGGAAGGGCACGCACAGAGAGAAAGAGACAGACAAACACATACACAGAAGAGGGAAGGATGAGAGAAGCAGAGTGTTAGGGTTATTTCTTTCCCCAAAGCTGCACCCACGCAGAAGCTTTCAAGCCCTTGAAAAGAAGGGCGAGACCCAGCAAGGTCCAGACCTCTGGACTGTAAGCCCCCCGGGACCCCAATCTGTGTGTGTCTAGTCCTGTGCTGGCACATGGCAGGTGCGCGAAATCACTGAATGGGTGGGTGGCAATGGCCAGCCCTTCCATGTAAATTGGGTCCCCCCAGATGGTGCTTTGGGCCCACCTAGGCATCTGCTTTAAGTTTATTTCACTGTTAAGTGCGATCTCTGGCTCATCCCATTTGTTTCATAAGGCTAGCCCTGTTGGGGTCGATGACGTCCCTGGAATTGTCCCTGTATTCACTGTCCAGGAGGCTGGATCTGTGTTTCTGTCCACCCCTTTCAGCCGCCAAAGAAAGAAAGGTCCCTGCAAAAAGACAGAGCTCTAGCTTCCCATCTTGCAGGGCCAAGGAACCCAGGGGACACTCCACACAGTGACCGGGGCTCCATGGAGCCCAAGCAAGGACAGGCTACATGGTGGACGCCTGGCTGCTCCCTGAGCTCAGTGTCCGCTTTGCAGTCCAAAATCCGAAGTTACGGATTGGATTTAAAGTTTGGATTTAAGTTCTGTTTCTGCCACTTCTCAGTCAGGAACCATGTGCTCACTCTCTCTAAACCTCAATTATTTTGTAGATTTTATACGTATACGTGTGTCTATGTCTGCGATGCTCAGTCAAGAATAAAGAAACGTCAGTTGTCACTATCATCTACCGGGACTGTTTGTTTTGGCTCCTCTAACTCAAGCATGTTGAATTTGAAAAAAAGGACCAGCGAACCACCCCAGGACTGCAGGTTCGTACGTCTTTTGACTTCTGCTCATCTTTCCTAAAGAACGTCTTGCCCTGATGGCGCCAATGGTGCCTAGAACAAGACCTGGGCCCACGTGGGCGAAGGCCCAATCTGAAAAGAGCAGAGTGGAGGAAAATGGGAGAATTCCGAGCAGACTGTCGCTTGGCGTTCATTTCTACCTGGTGTGGCTAAGTGGAAAAATGAAGGGGTCCTGCCCCTCGTAGATGTGTGGTCCCTCCCTCCCGCCCTAAACAAAGGTGACATTCCTGCCATTGGGAGATTGTATTCCCTGGCTTATGTGATTTGTGCAATTTCCTTAAATTTCCCCTCTACCTTATAATTATAAGCAGCTATAACTTTTTTTTTTTTTAAGATTCTTCTATGAAATTCTGCAGCATCCCGAGCTTATTAAAACTACCCTAGAGCTCCTAGCCAAGCGCTTCTTGGGCAGAGGCTCTCAGGTTTAAGGAGATCGCGCCACGCCCCCTTCCGCCTCCCTCGTCGTCCCCGCAGGCAGAAACACTCGACCCCGCCTGATCCACACACAGACTTTGACGGGAAGGCGGAAGCGGCAGGCTGTCTTTTTTTAGAAAGGATGTCAGTGTGCAAGACTCGGTTAATGTGTCAGTTGATTAGAAACACACGCAGAAGTATGCTGCACGTTAGGAGCCAGTCCCTGCTCTCCTTCTAATCATTCACACTCCGCTTGGGAGACACGCAGGTGTAGTTGAGTGCTGCACATGGTGGGGACGGACAGGGGACAGGGGACAGGGGGGTGACGCCTTAGAGACCAAGCCAAAGCACCCCAGCTGGGACAAGCACATTAAGCGGAAAGCCGCAGCTCTTGGCCTAGAGCATTTCCGTCTGAAATCGAGTCTCCCAGAGAGACAGAGAGAGGCCACAGTCTCCTGAAAAATGCCAAAGGGGGCAGGGAGCCCCGAGCGGCTCTGGTTCACCAACATCGACACGTCGGGCAAGGAACCTCCTGGTCTCGGCTCCCCAAACGCCTCAGCTGCTTCTTCCACAGGAAGTGCTCCCCAAAACACTCTCCCAGAGGCACCTTATGGCCGAGATAGAGCAGAAAGGGCTCTGGACCAGGTGTCAGAAACCCTTGATTCAGGTCCTCGACCTGCACGTCACATAATTGTGCTACTCAGGCAAGTCACTTACATCTCTAAGCCTCTGTTTCTGCAACAAAATGGGATGACAATACTCCATGTGGTCGTTGGAAGGACTACACAGATAAGATATGTAGGAGGGCCTGGGATGGGGCCTGGCAACAGCAGATACTCAGTGACTGTTAGGCGAACTGGATACTTGGATAAACAAGACAAGCACGTGACCTGAGTCCACAGGATCTTGGGCCAAAGGCTGTGGTCAGCCTCAAAATGGCCACCACGCTCACCAGCAGCTGGCGCTGTGAGGGCATCCCAGATGTGTGGGTTTCCTGCTGTGTACATGCTGTGCTGCTTACTGAATACGGCCAGCCCACTGGCACTAAGGGAGAGGGGACAGAGAGGGGGGCCGGGGAAGGGTGTTCTGACGCCTGGCCCGGTTCCCGCCTTCTGCTCTGGCGAAACCCGCTGGGCTGGACTGGGCCTGGCCCCACTCAACCCAACACCCGCTTCTCCCAGAAGCAGAGCACCGACAGAATCAGCTGCACGGGCTCTGCTGGCTCATTCTCGTTCTCAACCCAAATTGATAAAAGGAACTCAAGAGCTACAAGGAAGCTGTTCCACGGCAGAATCTCCACCATGCGGAGAGAACCAGAGGTGGGGAGGGAGTCACCAATGTGCAAATGCCCACTGATTACAGCGTCAGCGTCATGCTAAGCCGGGCACTTCCTGGGATGCCAGACAGTGGCCGAACCTCTTTGAGTCTGTCCACTAAAGTGTGAGAACTCCCCAAATCGGTGATGACTCAACCAGCACCACCACGAACACAAGCCGCTACCCCACCTGATAGTAGTATCACTCCCCCGGGGGAAAAAAAACAGAACTAAAGATGAGAAATTAAACCAGAGGGCTCTCCTGTCAGATGACAGAGGCCTCCAAGCCAAGGTCCTTCTGTGGTTCTAGCCGTCGACGCGGGGCTGGGCATCAGGCCGACAGCGGCTCCTGCAGCCAAGGACAGGCAGCCTTACCTGGTTGGGGGCCTCTGGTGGCATGGGGGATGGTGACTTGGACTGGAAGGCGTCCTGGGATATGAATCCTGAGTCGTGGGAGGACACGCTGGACAGCCGCACGGGCGCCTGCTGGGCCAGGTTGGAGCTGCGGCAGCGGTAGTGTGAGCTGGGGGAATGTGAGTGCGAGCCGCTGGACCGCGAGTCGCTGCTGTTGACGCTGTTCAGGCTGCTGTGGGGACAAGCAGAGTGCGGGCGGCACGGGGGTCAGGCGAAGGGGGGAGCAGACAAAGGGCAGGAGGAGGAGGACGATGCAGTGCCGTCCGCATCCTGCCTCGGAGAAGCAGCGCGAATGGTGAGATGTGTTTTAAAATGCCAGACTATTAAGCTAGTAAACAAAAGGTGTTGTTTTTTTTTTTTTCCTATGTGAACAAAGGGGAAAAAACCAGCTGCCAGGATGCAGTTCTCTGATGGTGCAATGAGGTGTCCTCAGGATGGAGGCCTGTGATTCTAAAGGGTCAAGTGCTGCCCAATTCTGCTAGGTCATCAACCACCAACGCTAGGGGACTTGATGTCTTTGGCAAGAAAAGAGACGGGGCTGATGTTATCTGTCAATCTTCTCGCAGAAACCATGGCTCTAGAGCAAAACCCACGAAGGCTTCAGTGTGACCTGGAGAGAAGGTGCAAGTGTCGCCCTTGGTTGGACCATCTGGGTCCAAGAGGCTTAAATCAACTCAGCCAACCATCGCAGTGTTGGTAGAGGCACCAACAGACGTCTCAAGGTGATTTCATCCTAGGTGAGCCTGGTTCAAGGCCACCGTGAAGAACATCAGCTCAATGTATCTCTGCCAGTGTCTTATTTTTTATTAACGAAGTTGATGCTTTAATGAATGGCTTTAACCTGGTCACAACTGTTTGTTTCTCTGTTAAAATATCTGTGGGCCTGGTGTTAACAGCACCCCTGGGACAAAAGGCAGGCGGCTCTGCCTGACTGAAGTCAAGCAAAGCTAAGCCATTTGCTTCCGAGAATAAACAGTAAACAGAATGTTGAAAAATGATACATATACTTTGAGTGTTCTGTCTACATCCATTTCCAGTCATAAGAAACATGCTCTACCCTCTATGTAGTAACTCAGACCATGAGAACCAGAACAAAGGGCAGCTGCAGAAGCATCGCAAGGGGGGAAACAAACAACCCAGCCTGGGGCTAGAAAGGTTATGGTTTCTGCTCCTAATCCTGTAAGAGAGTCTTGTCAAATTTTGCAAATTCTGACAGCTAAGAAGGTGGACAGGGCTGTGTGGCTGTTCTATACTGGAACTGCTTGGTGTGCATGTCCTGACAGACACAGGGGACATCGCTGTGGAGGAAATCACTGCAGCTGCAGATACTTATCACAAGTTGTGCCTTCCGCTCCCATCAGCCAGACAAGGGCATCTGGGCACTGATGCTGAAGCCACTACAACTCCACTCCAGCAAGCTCACGGCTGATGCTGTCAGCGCAAGAGAATTTCCTTCTCAAACTAAAACTAGAAGAAGGAAAAAATACTCATGCAGCTTTGCTTTATGCTAATGAGACAAAGTTTCTTTGGGTACCAGCAAAACAAAATGAAATACCAGCAAGAGATACATCATATACACGCCCACAGACACAAGGATGACATGAGACCAAGCAGTACTCTTAGGGTGTAGAAGGTCAGGATGTAGCACCTCAGCTCTGAAATTCTTGCTCAGTGTCGACTGTACAAACTCAGATGTGAAACACACGCCAGGTGTGTTCAGAGACATAACCACACACAGATTCTGCAGACCCATCCTGCTCTTTGCGTCAATGCTAATTCACAGGAAGCGGAAATCCATTTGGCTTGGAAACATCGAAGGAGGACATCATTAAGTCATGTGTACAGAGAAAGATAAGTGCTGCATAACGAGATGTCCATCCTTCAAAGACAGGACAGACTTTGCGGGCAGCAAGCCAAGAATGGTCTTCTAACAGAAAACTTCTAGAAAACAGTCTTGCAGCTAGCAGAATTATTCCAGCTGGTTCTGTGTGTCAGGAACAGTACTAGCTAGGAGTGGTGGTGGTGGTGGTGGTGGGTGACAGACCTAGGATTCCATTTACTTTATGAAACCCCGAGACAAAAACTGAGGGAAACGGATCATGAGCCACTGTCACTTCCTCCGTTTGTTTTGGCAGTGGCGTGATCGGTCTGTACAAGAGAAGGAACACCAAACGCGAATTCAGAAAGTGTGAAGATCCCTACGACACGCAGCTGCGAGAGAGCAAGCCCCAGCCACCAGTCGAAGGCCTGGTAGGGTTTTCCTTCTGACCTGGAACTAATCCGGAGACTAAAGAGTGAGACCACAATCATATGGAGTCTTTTCCGCTGACCACATCAGCATTTCCTGTTTAAAGTGAGCCATTCTAAGAGGTAAAGACCGGGCTATGGCTCACGCCCGCAGAAAGACAGAGGGATGCGTCGTCCGAAAGCAGGGGCAGAGCTGGCTTCACTTACCTGCAGACACTTGACTTGCGGGACATGGTGGTGCTGGGGGAAGAGGGTGGCGTCTGGTACGACCAACTGTAATCAGAACCTTTCAAGTCCAAAATCACCTGAGGGGACAGAGCCAGGTGGGTAAGCGAGGTGCTGAGAAGGGAAACGTGGGCCATCAAATCTTAAAATCCATAATATCAAAATTCTACCACCACTGAGAAAGGGGGATTTAAAAAAAAAAAGTTGTGTGTGTGTGTGTGTGTGTTTTAACTAAAGAACCACACTACTAATTCATTAATGTCATAAAACATATTTTTCTGAGATATGTAAAAATGTAATTAATTGGGGTGAGGGGGAAACATGAAATGCCATTCAAAAAAGAGAGGGAGAGGGAGATTTACAGTGACAGATAAACAATTCACGAGAGCCAATTACACCCAAGGCTAGAATTTACAGGATTTTTGTCTTATAGACACAAAGACAATAATGGTTTCAGGATTTGCTGATCTCACATTTTAGCCATTTGATCTGCAATGATCACTTGCGCCCTATTTGACCAGGATTTGATATTTTAAAATGTAACAGAATCAAGAGCCAATCAATTGTTTTATGGTCACTTCTGCGCCTGTCTTCCTTGCTTGACAAAGAAGTACTTGAGTGTAAGGCCTACCTTTCATTCATATAGTAGGTGATCAATAAATGTCGATTTATTGAGTGAATGCATGCATGCTGTGGTCTAATAAAAGCAATTTCATAGAACGGAAAATATGAGCTCTCCAATTTGTCTCCTGAGCTGGCTCTTGAAGGAGGCAATATGAATTTTATACGAAGGGCGAAAGCCAACATGTGATTCATCAGCCGTCCCCTCAAATATGTCCCTTTCCCCTTGATACAGTGTTAATGTCCCATGAACCAAATGAAGAAGCACCAACAAAAATAATGTTTTTCATAAGTTAAGCAGAATTCTCATGCATTACTTAATTAGAATGGTTGACAATAATGACCAAGGTACACCACCGTCAGGTCCCTGCAAGAACGTATTTCTAGAGGGTAGAAGGACAAAGTGGTTAGAACACAGGCTCTGGAAACTGCCTGTTTCAAATCCTAGTTCTGCCGCTAGGTAGCTAAGTGATCGGGTGAAGTGACTGCTCGGTGCCTCAGTGTCATCTCTGTCAAATGGGGTGATAGCGAAGATCCGCTGCGAAAGAGCTTCGAACGATGCCTGGCCCACAGCGCGCATCACCCACAAGGAATGCTACATATCACGGCGTGAGACACGACAGCGATTCGGAATGCGATCGTGCCTCGAGGAACCCTCGGGACCCTGAACCTCACCTCCTTGGTTTGCTCTCCTGAGTGCTCAACCCCCGACTCCTACCTGTTCACTTGAGGAGGGCAGTTTGTGAGGGTCCATGGTCAGGCTTTTCAGATCTTCTGATATGGTCTGAAGGTGAGTTATTTCCCCCAGCATTGAGATTTCTTCTTCCTGAAGGACAACAGTAATTCACAACATGTTTTCATCATGAGCGATTCACTTCACTGCCTTGGTCTGACTGTTTTTATTAGGGTCACTGTTTAACCCTTTTGACTTTCCAGAACTGGTGCGTCCTTGCTGAAGGCACTATCAGCCCTTTCTTTTGGGAAATGCAAGGGACAAAGAAACCTGTCATTATCATGGAGTGACCTGTGTTTCCTGGACAGTGGCGAACCAAAGCCAGAGCGAACGTGTGGCCCTTCCCTGCAGTGTCTGGGGGGCTGGCAGGTTGGCTCGGACGGTCCGCCTGTGTGTTCTCACATTGCTGCGGCAGAGCCCCCTCCGCGGGCTGAGGCTCTCCTCTGAAGTCATTCAGCTTCAAGAGAGGACACGATTTGGAGATATTTTGGTCCAGATCTGCTAGATCCTTGAGACAGCACGTGTGTTCAATAGAGATTAACTGCTCCCCTGCCCCCCACTTTCTTTCTTGTTTTTTTTCCCACCAGCTTAATAAATGGCGAGCAGCAGGAAGAGGGAACTACGGAAGAAACTGTCATTCACTTTACCAAACTGCAGAGCTGGGGCTGTGGGCCCGGCAAGGAGGGCCCACGGAAAAGCACTGCGCTCAGGGGAACAACTCATACTCGGGCACTTTGCCGGGGTGGAGGGAGGTGAGCTGCTGTCTTCATATCGGCTTTAAGGAGGTCCCCAGCAGAAGTTCTCAATTACGGTATGCAAACGATTTACTTAAAAAATAAACCGGATTAGATTCATCGAGGTTCTTCCCATATTCGTCTCACAGTCACTCCCTGGTATTCAGCTTGGCCAGTGGGTCTCAAAGTCACCAGGAGGGCTTATTTGAAACACAGGTGACCGGGTCCCCATCCCCAGAGTTTGGCATTCAGTAGGTGTGAATTGGGCTGGCGACTGCATTCCTAAGCAGTCCTGGGCTAGGAAGCATACCTTGAGAACCACTCTGCTAGGCCCTCTTCGTTTGGGGAGAAAAATGGAGCAACTGGCACTAAGAACCGTGAACAAGCAGTGGGCCAGGCAGCCACCAGCAACTCGCAGAGCAGCGCTGGCCCAGAGAAGTGCTTCACAGATCATGATTCCTGTCATGATTCCTGACACAGCAGATTCCCAATGACTCGACGACGGACAGATAAATAAAGGAGGTAAATAAATAAGGAAAGTCTCCTCTAAACTGGCCCTTCTGGACTTCTGGAACGTTCCACTAACTTACAATCACCGGCCGCAGCATCGAGATGAAGGTGCAGAACCGACCGCGTTCTTCAATCAAAGCCTTCCGGACCGCTTGCTTTTCTGTTTCCTCCAACAACAGGTATTTATCGTTGACATCTTGGAGAGCGCTGTCCAACTGGGGCTGGATGTCACCTCTCCCTGCAAACAGAACAGAGACCCAAGTGTGGCTTGCTGAAACACCAGCTCCTCAAACGAACCGCCCCTCTTCCCTGGGCTCCTTGCTGGAGCGGAAACCACAATTTTCTGAGTTTAAAAACGTTATTTATTTATACTCAGAGAGGATTTAAGGTGGCTGTTTTTCTAGGACCAGCCATTTCCAATTTCCAATGCCTGAAGGGCACACTGATCCTGGTTTATTCCTGACAAGAAAGATTCCCTGGGGTGACTCCTTCCGACTTGCCTTCTGCCAACAAAACCCCAGGACATGGCAGCCAGACCGTATTCTTTCCTCGTAGAAGATTCTGAAGAGGCTAAGGGATAGATGAGCTGAAGGCCTGCGGATGGCTCCAAAAACAGACATGAGCTAGCTTTGCTGGGTCAGCCTCAACCAAAGAGCCTCTGTTTAGACAGAAGTTTCTGTCCTTGAAGACAACGGTGGCAAGTGTCAGCTCTCCTGGCTCTGCAGCGGCCCTGGAAGTTAGTTTAATTCCCAGCAGAGAGTCCTGAATGCTCTTCCTATAAAACAAGGCCAGCAATAAAACCTACAGCAGACGTCCTGAAACCCGAGGGTGCAGTCAAGGGGCCAGGCCCACAGACTCCCCCGCTATGGGGAGACAACCATTTCTAGAGTTTAAGGTAGGGTGTTAACCTTTTAGATAGCTCTGGACCTTGCTCAGCAAACTGTCTCACAATGAGGCTTTTACGAGAACACCCCGCACCCACCGTCTGTGCACCTGTGTCGCTACGAAAGCAGAGTCGCTGCGTTGAGGACTCTCCGCCCGGGCCTGAGAGCACTTATAGTCGGGCCATTTAGAGAAAAGCCCGCTGTGCTAGAAGGTAAACACGGGCAAACGGGCCGCGTCGGAGGGAATGGCGACTGCAAATCTGATCTGCGGGTGGGGACGAGAGGGTGACCATCTGGGACACCGGCTCGTGGGCTTCCATGCTAGGCTCCCCCTGCAGGGGCTTCATCTCGTCACTGAGCCAGAGGATGGGTTCTAAGCTCCTTCGAGGCAGGCACTGGGACTCGGCGAGGCCCGCCCCCCGGCACGATGACCAGCATATGCAGCAAGTGCTCAATACGTGTTCAAGTGTTTCATACACAGAATATTAGCGATGGAGGGTCATCCAAGCCAAGCTGCTCGTGTTCTATAGGGGCCAAGGCCGAAAGAGGGTGAGGGCCGTGTCCAGGGTCAGTCAGGGAAATGCAGAAAGCCAGGGCGGAGCCCACACAGCCTGATCCCACCGTCCTCTCCCTGCCTCCTCGAGCTGACGGATGAATCCCACCCGCCTCCTACAAAGGCGTCTGGCCGGTCGCCATTTACCCCTCCTAAGAATCACACAGAGAACTTCGAATGCAACACATCGTTTGGTTTGAGAAGGAAAAAGATCAGGGAAAATTGCCTTGAATGTAGGAATATGTTCCGTATTTCCTTTCATAAGCAGATGAGAAAGCTTAATGTGGAGCAAGAGGCCAGGCCTCAAGAACAGCTCAACAGAAGAGGTCGTTGGATTTTATTAGGGAAAAGTCATTTCTGAGGCAAGGATTAAGTTCTAAGTTTGCATAAAGGGAAAATCGTATGGGGGTTAAAGGTCATGCTTGAAAATGCCTCAGAGGGCTCATAAAGTACAGTAAACACTCTGAATGCATAATGCATTAGTCTCACCTGCAGGTGAGAACACGTGCAGGATGAGGACAATGTGCAGCACTGAGCTCCACGGAGGGGTTCCATCCAACAATCACGTCAAGTAAGAATTTGCCGTTCGGGAAGTTTCCCTGTATTGTCAAGGGGAGCCTTTCACCCGTTCCTCCATTTAGTCACCACCTCTAGATAATCCTAGCAGTTCCTCTCGGTTCTCTATTCCTGCTTCAGCTTCTCCCCCAAGGACACAGAGAGCGTCACGCCACACGTTCCTCTGGCCACCACACCACAGGTTTCGCGAGTTGTCATTGGACAGGAAGCCTGGTCAAGCATTCTCCCGTTCTCCCTGGGGATCTGCTGAGGGTAGGGGGTGTGACGCCCACAGTCCCATGGACGCAAGCCCCAGGAGGGAAGACTGAGGTGTCACCAGCCCTATGAGAACTGTGGGTTTTCTCTCCCTCTATTTTAAAATGCTGGCTTGTGCACCTGCGTCCACATACGCCTGATGAGTGTGCGACGCCGCCCTGTGGCACGGCGGCTCTGCAATGCTGTCAACGCTGCCTGGCCTACGACCCGCAGCACAGTGTCTCGGGCCCTGAGGGGTGAGGCCACGTGGCGTAGGGCTGGTGTGGAGGCCTTCCTCAAGTCTCTCAATCTCCTCGATAATGTTCTAACCAAGTCTAGAGGGCTGCAGACCACCGAGGATGCTCCCGGCTTCAGTGGGGGAGGGAGGGAGAGATGGCAGGTTAAAATGCGTCATGCCTGACCAAAGCCACTAGGATGTGCTTTGACTATGGCAGCAATTTGTTATTATCAGTCTGTAACTATAAGAAATTAGAAAAAGGTGTATCTTTACTTCCTTTCACAAGTTATGTCTATCTGTAATTAATAACACTAACTTTTAAAAATATACCTACGTAGGAGGGCATGGTGGCTAGAACCCAGTGTTATCTAATCTCGTAAATATAAATTTAAATTATTCTTTAATTATAGGAAAGTTTTTTTAAATATGTATCATGTTATAATTAAAGGACCTTCAAATTGTATTATTCTAAGATAAGTATAATCTGCAAAGATGGCTGTAATTACAGTCACAGCGAGTACATTTCCACCCAGGATGTATCATAACCTAAAAACACAATGTTTTTAGGTTATGATTATTTCTTAGATTCACTAACATAATGTATAATTATATTTGTGAAACAACAACTGTGGAAGAAATGACTCCATGTCCCAGCTCGGAGCACTGGTTTTAGGGTACACTCATCCTTTCCGGTTGGGCCTCCCCCCAGCCATTGTTAAGAGTCACTGCCGACGCCTCATGGTCCAGCCAGTCCAGCTCCCACACGGACTTGATGCCATCCTCGCTTCCCCTCTGCTGTCAACAGCCTCTCTGGGCCATCCTGATCTCTAACGGCCCCTAATACGTCACCCCGACCGCATTTAGACCAGCTTGCCCAGAGCAGCCCCAAATCACGTTCGAAATGCAAATAATATCGCTTCTTGTCGAGAGCTCCCGTTTCTTTCACGAAAAGTCCAATGTCCTTAGCATGGCCCGCCCCGCGAGGCGCGCGTGGGTCACCCCTCCGCCTGACGCCGCGTGCTCCTTGGGCCGCGCTCTCCCCTCTGCCCTCCGCTCCGCGGCACAGGGCCTTCTCCGGGGTCCGGCTGCGCCCCGCAGGCCTCGGTCAGGCAAGGCCTCAGTCAGGCAAGGCCCTCCTGGAACTCTCTCAAGACGCGCTTCCTTGAGCTCCGAAGTTCCTTACACGCCTCCTTCAAACACTCGTCCCGGTACTAACTTTGTCTTTAGTTCTCTAGTTCTCTGAGTGATGTCAGTCTCCCCCACTGGTGAGGAAGCCCCCCAAGTGTTTCTGCTCGGCCCTGCACCTTCTCACCAGCACACCTGCCTGGAAGACGGGCACTCAGACATCTGAGATGAATGAGGCACAGAGATCACCTTGACCTGAGTTGGCTCGCCCGCCTCAACCATCATGCCCTTAAACGGCCTAGCACCATAAAACTGGCAAATTCCAGGACCGCCAGGCCGCCCAAAGGAGGGAGGAGGTGCCGTAAACGGGCTTTCCAGATAAAATTCCTGAGCAAAGAGCTGTTTGTGAGTTTTTCCATAAAATCTAAGCCATCTCGGTCTTGAGAATTGTTTTTCCACCGCCCGTTTCCAGCTCTTGGTTGTATTCATGCTGGAGAATTCTGATGAACAAAAGCCAGGAGCCCTTTACTCCCCGAGGGGAAATCATGAGATTATTCTTTTCACAGAAAATACTCTTGGATACAAGTAATAGGTATGGTGTCAGGGGCTAAAGTAGGGCTCTTAAAAGAGAAAAATTTGATAAAAAGAAAAAATTAAGTAGGGAGAGTTTACAAAGCTTTCTGTGATGAAATGACGATCCCACACTACCCAACATTTACAATTTATTTTCTCTAATCTTCCCATAATGTCCAAGGTAGGAATTAATATGCACTTTGGACAGAGGGCAAATCAGACTGAGAAAGGGCAAAGTGGCTTGCACAGGGCCACCGCGCCAGGACAGGGCACAGCCAGACTCCAAGCCCAGGCCTTCCTTGTTCAGAAGCCCCATGTTCTCTGCAGCTTCATGCTCACAGCACATAAACCCTGGGAACAAGGGAGCTACAAACATGCTACGTGGTAACAGCCCAATCGAAAAGCCAGCCGAGTGCGATTAGCACTATCTGGAACCTCCAGCTTCTTCATGCGCACACTGCAGCCCACACCAGAGCCTCGTGGCTGAACAAGGCAGCTGCCGTTTTCAGGCTAAGGGGTTTCCAAGGACAAACCCAGGACACACTGGGCACTGCTGTCAGAAAAACAACCAATGTCACTTCTTTTCCTGAGACAGATGTATGAGGAAGCTGTCAGAATCCCACGAAATGACTTCCATCTGCCCCCGACATACAAATACTGTATTTCACTCTAAGATGCCCATTTTTCATAGGTTTGCACCTCGCAAATCAAGATGCGTCCTACAATCAATGGTGTGTCATCATAGTTTAATCAGAAAGTTTTTTTCTTTTTTCGTGGTTCAGAAAATAACGGTCTGTCTTACAACAGATGGTATCTTAGAGTCCATGAAATGTGGGATATAAATACTGAAATACAGGATATAAATTCAGAAAGGGGCTTGCAAAGTGAAGCTGGAGATCAGAATTTGAAATGGAAAATTCCTTTTTCCAACTAAAAGGCGGCCTTCCTTATCCCTATATAAATCCTGTTCTACTCTTAATACCCTGCAGTAGTTTTTGATTGGTTCCCCAAAGTGAAAACAACCAGAAATCAAGATATTTGATAAGAGTGGAGGCTTTTTGACTTAAAAATTTTCAAACAAAACCAATTTCTGTTATTCTTTCCACATGCCGTGCCTCAGTTTCCACTCATGTGTAAGATGTGAATTACAGTCCCTAGCTCATGTAACTGTCGTGAGACCAAATGAATTCATTCATTTGGAGCATTTAGCACAACGCCCAGCACGAGGTGAGCGCGTAGTAAGTGACAGGTGCGTGAGCACGTGGTGAGTACCAGGTGTCATCATGGCCGCACAGCGTCTCTGAAGTTATCCTCCTATCACTGGGCACCTTGGCTGGGGACGGTATGCAGGGCACAGAATGCAGGGGACAGAATGCAGGGGACAGGAGGCAGGGCACAGTAGGCAGGGGACAGTATGCAGGGCACAGTAGGCAGGGGGACAGTAGGCAGGGCACAGTGTGCAGTGTTTTTTAAACATGAGCTTTCAGTTAGAGGTCCTCTCTGATCTATATAAATTTGAAAGATCCCATAATCCTTTCACTAAAGGAGGGAGTTTCGTCAGCAAGATAAACTAGTCTTAAGCAATCAGCTGCTTACCAAAGAATAAGATGAGACAGCTCAGAGCATAATCAGAAACTGTCCCAGTCCGTCCTGTGGCTCGCCATGCGTTGTGTCCCAAACAGAGCATTCTTGTGTCGCTGAGACAACTCCTCCTCTGTGGTCTGCCACCTGCCACCTGGTTGTCTCTCGCATTACAGCTCTTGAACCCATTCGCCTCTCTCTATCCCTGGGGCCACTTCCCTGAGCCCTGGTCACTGTCATTTCTCGCCTGAACAAAAGCCACTTGCTAACTTGGTGTCCAGTCTGACCACTATCTAATCCAAATATACACTGTTGTGGAAGAATTTTCTAGAACTCAAGATGTTTTCAAGGGCTTCAACATAGTCCTGAAAGTCTCTAATGTGCTAAAAAGGTCATGACTGGGTCCCTACTCACCTTCACCCAGGCCCGTACCTGAGGGAAGACGGAGGCGCCATTCACAGTGTAAAGCCTCAAACTACAGCACGATCTTCCACCTCCCCAGGCCCTGGGGCTTGCGGGGCAGGGACAATGGGGAGCGCCTGCTTAAAAGGCAGGGAGTGACGCCAATGCTCTGAAATGTACACTCTAAAATGGTGAGTTTTATCACAATAAGCAAAAAAGTGGCTGTCTTACCTGCCTTCCAAAAGGTACACTAAAAACTGCCCAAGCTGTTTCACAGTCACGACATCGAGGACTGAAAAGGGTTGTCATTTTTAAAGCTGGGGAACAACTAGCCCAATGTCATCACGAGGGGAAGTCGAGGCAGAGCCATGTCCCCCGCAAGAGCGGCCATCCTGGCCCCACCTGTTGGGGAAGGCCTGCGACCTGCATGGCTGGCAGATGACAGAATCCAGTTCAAATGGCACTTTGGAGCTGTGCAGTACCAATGCTCAGAGGACACTCAGGCAAGGAAACCACACGGGCGCATCGCGGACAGGCCTTTGCAGGACAGCGGCAGCCACGAGACGCCAAACGCGGCTTGAAGGTTTAGTAGCAAAATCAGCCACAGAATGAGGTTCAACGTTCGGTCAAGAAGAATCATTCTGATTATTGAATTTGAAGCTCTGATACCTTTTAAATGAACCATTTCATAAACTCTGCTGAAAAAAGAAATACTTGGATTTTTTTTAAATGGATTCTTGGTTTTGAAAAGAACTCAATGGTCCTGGGGGGAGGGGAGGGGGGCACACACTTAAGGATATTTTGCAAGCTTAATAAAACCAAATCTGACTTGGGAATTATTTTAAGGGGTTATGTACTGTAGCTCCACATGATCTGATTGTGATATAAATACACATATACATATATATACACTTAGATATATATGTATTTATAAACATATTTTATTTCCTGTGGAAAGGAGGGTTTAAATCACTCTGTATTCTTCTTCCCATGGGTCTAATACTGAATTATGATGATGCAAAGGCTCTTAGAATGTTGTGTTAACCCGTTAAAGGGCCGGCCAAACATTGAAGCAAGAAAATGATTGAAATACACGCACACACAATTTTCTGAAAATTATGGAAAATTAAGTAGGCACCATTGATTGTTCTGAGCTGGCAGGAGAACCTGGGCCACTAGCAAAGGTCTGGACAACCACAGAAAGCCCACGGCAAGGACCACACCGGGACCCGCCACCAGAGAGTCGGGATGGCACACTTACCGAGAGCATCCACTGGCGGGGGGCAGACGGTGAGAAAGTGCAGGATACACAATTGCCACAAAAAGGAAAATGATAAAGTCAAACTGGTATTCGAGCAGCGGTCCTCCCTTTCTTTCACGAGTTAAACAGTCCACGGCTTGCCAGCGAATTCACATGGAGGCGCTTAAACCCACACCCACGCTGCCTTCCCTGACTCACTAATACCCTTTCGTTCTCATCTAAACGGAAACCTCTCCAGCTAGTAATCGCCACCCCTGGAGAATGCGGGAGGTTTTTTTTAAAAAAAAAAAGACAGATGAAGAACACATTCCTATAAGAAGCCAATTAAGATGCTTTTACCAAGAAAACCTTTCAAGTGTAATTTCTTGTACCTTGAAAAGTAACCAGGAAAACCGAGGACACAGAGTTTAGCTGGGGTGGAAACGGGAAAAAAAAAAAAAATTAAGGAATTTAAAATTTTAGTATCAAAGCAAATGATATGCTAGTCTGGACCTCTGTGAGTCTGTTTATTAGGTTTATAATATTAGCTTTGCAGCATCTGGTGAAAAAGGATAGACTCAACTATTTAAATGTCAGGCTTAAGGGTTAACATTAAAATGTTCCAAGTCTCTCTCTCGAAGGAAGTCGCTGATAAACCTGCAGTTACAGATTGACACAGAAGGCTGTACCATAATTAATTTTTAAATTTAAATTAATAACAACACGAGAGGTAAACATGAGAAATAAGGCTTATGACTCTGCACGATTAGGTAACAAAAGGAGGGAGACAAAGCTTTTCCACCTGCAACCCTCTGACTTCCCCAGGTGGGTTGTGGCCAACTCCAGAACCCCAAAGGCCATCGGCTGACACCAAGCGGCAGGGAGAGGGCTCAAGAGACATCATTTGGAGATGGGGGCTACTGGGTCAGCCCCACGCCACCTCTCTACCTTCCTGCTTGTCCCCTTACCTGCCAACGAGGCTGTCTCTGCTCTGTGCCTCTGACCCCGTGCACTAGCCTGGAACTTCCAGAGGGTGGGGACGTCTCTCCAGCCCCCAACTCTCTGTCTAGTGTTGACTCCTAGAGGTGTTCAATAAGCCTGCCTTCCACAAAAACAGGTACATCCACCTGCAGCTGGAACACAGGCCGAGTTGCTCTAAAGTGATTCTGAGATAAAGTCTAACCCCAAACAACAAAAAAAGTATTTTCGATGGTAATATTTAAATACCACACATTAAAAATGAGCACTTTCCATATTACAGAAAAAAAAGAGTCAAAGAAAGAATGTGACAAAAGGTGATATCTATGGAGTGAGAATTAAGGTAAGTTACACACAAAAATTATACCCAATATGTGTCAGCCTATGTCAAGGGCAGTGCTAAAACCATGCTTAAAGGCACAAGGCCATCTGAAATTTTGAGTCAGAAGAATTTTTTTAGATCGAAGATTATAGTTTTCGAAAAAGGCATGGCAGAAAGCTGCTTGATAACTTCCTGAAAACATATTAAAAGGGAAATGATTATTTAGCTGCATAAATCAGATTCAGTTCCATCAGGACAAAAAAATGTATCCAAAGCATTCATCCATGCTACTATGGGGTGTAAATCTCAAATGACGGCTAACCCTTCATAATTCAGGAAGCTACCCGCTGAGGACAGGGAACAAATGGAGAGGCTTCTAGAAAAACGAGAAACTTCAGCTAACCAGACCCAAATCAACTGGAACTCTCAGATAACCGGATTCCTTCTGGCCTACAACCTGCAGAGTTTCTAGCCCTTTCTCAGGCCACATATCTAAGAAAGCAGGCTATCTTAAATGCTCACTCAGAAAGACAGCTCTGGTCCCTTCTCGAAGGCTCTAGTCACTCCAGAAACACACAAATAAGGAACACTTGGTCAAAAAAAAAAATGGACTGGTGTATTTCAAAAAAAAAGGGTTTTTTTTGGTTTTGTTTTTTTGTTTGTTTTGTCTTTTAATACAGGAAATAAATAAAAACTGTTTTCTGGAGTAACTAGAACATCGTTTGGAACATTCCACGCTACTGATCTGATGGGGCTTGTCGATGTCAGCACACCATCACGGCCACCTTGTCTGGAAAGGACATGGTACCTGAGACCGCTAGATATATAGCTGAGGCTGAAGAGATGGGCACTTCAGAAGCCGCTGATCACAGCCTCCATTCTCTCTGCCATCAGGCCCAGGGGCCCCGAGAAACCTCACAGCTCCATGCCAGTTATTGCCCCGTCTCAGGACCAGGAGCCTCTCCTCCTGTTACATAGTCAGCGCCCTATATGTCCTGAATCTTTCTATTCGGCGCCTTAAAAGGGAGCTCATTATCCTCTCTGGGCAGCCTGAGCCAGTGCTGGGCAACTGTAATTGCCAGAAACTTCCTTTTGTGTTGCACTCCAATCAACCTATCGGGCTTCCCCAGTAGGTCCAAATTCTGCTAATTGGACAATGCCAGTGACTTTGAGTGACAGATGGGGACTGTTTCAACCTCCATGCAGAATTCAGATAAAAGGATTATCATGGCAGCCAAAAACTTAAGGCCTCTGAAAAGAGAAGTCTGGAAGAGCGAAGGGAAAATAGCAACTGTTTCTTACCTCATCCTTGTCACCAAACTCCCAAACCTTTTTCAAGCCATAAGCGTCTTCCCTGGACCCTCCCTCTAAACTCATAATCTCTCCTATCTCAAAGCTGCCAAGTTGTCAATTAAGTGGAATTCAGCTCTAAATTTTTACCAGCCTGTGCTTTCATGGGACCTCAGATTCGATGAACTACGGTGGCAGTTTTATTTGCAAACATTTACCGCTAGACTCGCTAAAATGTTACTGACCACAAACCCTATCACTTGCCAAATGCTTGCTCCCAGGTGCCCTTGTTAGACAGAAGGTAATTCTGAAGCACCAAGACCAGGAAAACGCATCCAGAAGAAATGACTAGAGCCAAGATGAACAGAAAATCTGATTATGGGTGAAAACTCTTGAAATGGTCTCATGGGTTTTATAAAAACTGGATGGAACATTTTTTTAGAAATGCCAAAGCTTGAAAACTTTGTGCCATCCTCACTCCTTTTCCACTGAACCACTCTGTCTCTCCAAATGCATTTTCTTCTAATTCTAAACAATAACAGCTTGTTTAGGAAAGAGGAAATTTAGTTTTGGGGCTTTCTACCTAAAAAGACCCTTGTCTCAAATAAATGCTAGACTTTACCCATGGAGTGGCCTGATGGGAAAAAGTCCATTTTACCAGGTGGGATGCAGCAAATTAAAAAACTTTATATCAAGAATAGTCTAGAAGGAATGTCACCTTCTCAAGTTCAAGGGACGGTCCCTACATTTTAGGTCTCCGTAAAATGTTACGAATACTTGCAGAGTGGAGGTAGCTAGACGTTTCTTTTCGTATTTCCAGTCCATGCTGGAAGAGGCTCGCTGGGTCACTGGTCTGACAGAGAACTGGTCTGTGAGTGACAGTAAGCAGGGAGGCGGGAGGAGGGGCCTGCTGCTGGAGCCTGGTTCTCCTCATCGAACTCCCACCCTCGAGAACACCATGAAAAATCTCCCTGTTAGCAGTGGCTCCTGGCTCCCACTGCAGCCACTTCTAACATTCTCACAGGACTTAATAAAGGGTTTAGGAGATTATAGGCTATGAAAGATGGAGAAGAAAATGACATAATTTCTGTAATAATTAAAACAGAACATTTGCATAAAGGCTTTTGTGCACGATCCCAAGTCTTCCAAGAAATTTATAGGTTTCATTATAACGCACGGTGGGCTTGGCAACTGTCAAATGTTGGAGACAAAGGTCGGGGAGGGAACTAGTCAAGTGCAACTTTGCAAGGGCCTCAAATTAATAGATAGTTTGCACTTGAGAACTTTAATTCAGATGGATTCTACTCGTCCCCATCTGTTCTCCAGGGCCATCACACATAAGAAAGTGCGAATCGAACACTTTCTGCTTCGAAGACAAATCAAGCACGTGCTCATTTTCCCAAGGGAACACTATTAACCGCAGAATCCGCAGAGTTACCTTTTTTTGCTTTCTTCTGCAGTTTCAGGGTATCCGAGGACTTCTTTTTTATTTCTTGGCGAGCTTTTTTATATTCTAAGAGGAAGCAGAAGATTGACTCGTTTTACCACTTTGCTCAACAGAAAGTATTTCTGGAACAGCCAGCACTTTCATCACAGAAAGCATAAACTGTGACACACAGTAAGTAGCTTACTTTTATCAGGACTATCCTGATAAAAATGGCATGAAGACATTTTAGAGCAGAGGTGAGAGTCACATGAAAAGCGACAAAATGCAGTGTGGCCTTTCCATATGGCATTCATTTATACCGGCTTTGAGGAAAGTCGTCATTTGGGAATATTTCACTAAAAATGAAAAATTCACAATTTCTCAGCTCAAGGATGAGGAAATATTTTCTACGTTATCTACTTTCCCAAGGCCCAAATCTCCTTCAAAAGGACCCACGTGGCAGACACTGGACGGATGTAAAACTCAAGGGAGAACACCGCAGCCCCAGCATGGGGGGAACCTGGCAGCGAGCGGCCGCTGGCGCATGTTAACTCTGGGGCTGGACACTGTGGACGCCAAGGAGGGGCCGCCCCCACCCACCACGTCCCCGCCCCGTCTCCGCAAACCACTTCCTCTCACCGTGACGTCCCCATTTCCGCTGTTACCTCCATCATCCAGACGTGGACACCTAACACGACAGTCACCTCCGGCATTTCTCCCTCTGCGGCCCTCGTGTTCGCTTAGCGGCCAGCTCGACCAGTTCGCTCACGGGTATTCCCTACATCTCCCCCACCGCCCTCAGCCTACAGAGCTCTCACTCATCTGCTCCGCTCCTAGAAACGCAAGTCAGCTGACCCTTTCTTTCCAGTTTTATCCACTCGGATCTGCCCTCATGCTGGCCCTCCCCAGCACTTACTGGGTTGTATGGTCCTTGGAGCCATGGCCAGCACCCCCAACCTTTGGCGCCAGGAAAACCAACAAGGGGTGGTGTCTGTCTGGACCATTCCGTCCCCAGAGCCTGGCACATGAGGTACTGAGACTCACCGGTTCAAGGCATATGCAGAGAGAATGGCCATTTCTGGGCAAGGAGACCCAAGGTTTGCTCGTATCATTAAAGGTTTTGTTTTCAAAAAGTACTGAAATGGCTTAAGTATGAATCTTTGGCAGTTAAGCCTGGTATTACAATTCCATTTTAATTCAGCTGGTCAAAATCAATGCCCATTGAACCATCAGGCTATCAGCTGCTGAGTGAGGTTTCATGCCAGAACACCAGCACTGAATCCTGCCACGAAATCACTTTCGACTCCTTATCCTCAGACACTGAAACGCTTACAGGAGACGACGCAGGGACACAGTGGGCCCTTGGGTGACACAAGTAAACCCAGCGGCAGCACTGGGCAGCCTCCAGAAACGCCCGGCAGCCTGTGCTTCTCGGAGCGCCGCGACACATCGGACGGCCTGCCCTTGTACCTTTTGCGTGGTCTTTATCCAGCTGGTTGGCCACTTTTTTCCATTCTTCCATCTGTTCTTGAAGTGGGTTTATCAGGCAATCGATTAAAGCACTTTTACCAAAAAGAGAAAGAAAAGGAAAAATTAAACAGATACATTCTGTTGACAAGATTTACATTTGGTTGTCAAAACATACCTACATCGCGATTACCTGAAGCAAGATAAGGCAGCATACTAAGCCCAAGTTCACTTCCAAATCCCCTGATTTTGTAACGACCTTGTTTTCAAGATGTGTTTCAATGACTGTTAAGAAGCCAGAAACGTGACTGGTTGAAGTGACCTCTCTTCTCATGTCCCTGTTTATATTCCAGTGCTTGTATTAACAAGCAAGGATGCAGACAGGTGGGGTCACCTTCCGGCTGCACAGCAGAAAGATCTGAACCCAGGCCTGGCTGACTCCTGCTATGTTCTGTCCCCTCCCACTACGTGCCTCCCGTGACGGCCCTGCCAGGAGCGCCAGAGGCATTTCACTTCAGCGGCAGAACGGTGTGAAACAGCTGAATTATGCTGATCTGCTTGGAAGAACGTCCATTATCACGGGAACACTGGTGGCTCTCCCTGTGCCAGCCACTACCCTTTCTGCCCACTCTGGAGGCTGGTACGGCAGACTGGAGGCTGGCAGTGTGGAGGGCTCTACGAGCACCCACCACCCTCCTGGTGGGTCTGCAGGCAGCACGCCGGGAGCAGGACAGCAAAGCACAGCCCACGCCCAGTACTGCGGCTGCTCCAGGGCGCCGGGACCCGAAGGCCTCGGCAGAAGGCACTGGCCTGCCGCTGACAGAGGGCGAGGAGGCAGACACAGGCGCGCAGAGGGGTCCTGAAGCGGGTGCGAGCTCTGTGAGGGCAGGGCCCCAGGCCGTCCGGTGGCCCGCTGTATCCCCAGAGCCCAGACCAGTGCCTGGCACATAGCAGATGCCCAACAAACACCTGTTCGCTGAGGGAGCAGTAATGGGCTATGACGACAGATGGGTTGTGGGGATTTAGACAGGAAACCAGTGCCAGGTATGGCGAGTTACACCGCAAGTGCCACACAGCACTGCTTCCTCCACTCAGCTGGACTTCGGCTAGGGAGTCTGAGATCTGGGCGAAATATGCTCCTCACCTCGAAAACTGCCGCAGCTTGGCTTCGATGCTCCTGTGCCTCATGCACATCCTGGTGAGGGCAGAGCCAATCTCCCTTGTGCCACCTGAAAAGCAACAGAGACAAAGCTGAGGATGGCAGACAAGTCAGAATCACTGAAATATTTAAGGGAATGAAAGGATTTAAAAGCAAGCCAGACTTCACCACGTGTGAAACCTCAGCTACTATCTGAGGCGTCTCACCATGCAGATGTGTGTGCCCACACACGTGCATGTAGATTCATACGTATGGCAACATATGCTTATTTAATCACTTACACAAAAGTTACCTTTACTATATATAATACCCTGTAATATTTTCTATTCTAATTTTTTTTAAATGATGATTGTGACCATCATGAAACTGATTTTACAACCCACTAATGGGTCAATGACCTGCAGTCTGGAAAATACTTTCCAAGGAAGATAATCAAAATACTACCTGATATTTAGAGAAAAGCTTTAGTTTTCTTTTTTTTTCCCCCCTGTCTTCTGGCAAAATAATCCTCTTAGCTATTTAGAATGGTTAATAAAGGCATTTCAGCTAAATATTTCAAAACACATACAGGTATTTCGGAGACCAGGAAGGCTAAAGCAAAATGAAGCAAGAGAGTATTTTTAATGGGTTTAAGTAACACCAGTGAAAGAAGTTCATAAACTCAGCAAATATTAAAACAAACTGCAATACAGTCTGACTTTCCCCAAATTCTTGTCATACTTGTCCCTTCGGGCACACCCTTTTCTAAGATTATTTTTGAAGCTCCCTTCCTTCCCCATCTTAGAAACCATGCTTGAATCAGCATTTACTTGGGCGCAGGGGACGGGGGACAAATTGCAACCACAGATGGCAATTTTGTACTGAGTGCCGGACAGCACAACTATAAATGTTATGAAAACACTAGGTTCATGAAATGGGGTTATAAATAAAGCTCTGTTTTTTAAAAGAGGAGGCCTTCAAGGGAAAGCCGCAGGAATTTATGGCAGGTTTATCCAAGTCGACAGGAGAAAAATGACCACCCCCTCCCCCAGGGCTGGCGACATTATTGGGGGCCGTGTGTTCTCTCCAGCCTTCTCTCCTAGAGATGCGGATGTGTGGTTTCAGCTCCAGCGGTTTTCCATCTTATTCTGCAAAACTAACAGGTTTCCGGGGCCAAAACATGTACTAATGATGGCGATATATAGTATATGTTAATATTTCTACATTTTATTTTAGTCTGAAAAGAGAAGCCTTTTCAGAGCTTCTCTCCCATTCCTCCAAAACAGGGTTAACTCAACCCTAACACTCCTGATGTGTGAGCCGGATGACTCTTTGCTGGGGGGCTGTCCTGTGCATCCTACAACGTTTAGCAGAATCCCCGGCCTCTGCCGACTAGAGGTCAGTAGCAGCCCCCCAGTTTGTGACATCCAAAATGTGTTCTCTGGAGAATGAAAGCAAGCCCTACCCCGCCCCGGTTAAGAAGCCCTGCTGTACAAGAAACTGAGCAGGAACTAAAAGTCGTCTGAGGCTGTTTAAATGGCGAGAAGTCTGAAAAAATGTTGCCCTTTAGCTCTGGCACCTGCAGCCACTCAGGCGTGAGCTGACTGACCACCTCAGCACAGCCAACTGCTGCCGCTCACACCTCTCCGCCAGGGAAAACCAGTAGAGGGCGCTGTTCCCACACGAGCGGCTCACCTTCCCCGCTTCCCGTCCGGTTCTCTTAAACTTTTACTGCCTTCCAAGCAAGGATGAGGAACATTTTATCCCAGTGGAAAAGAGCTTCTATTTCTCCTGGGCTTTCATTTGATTAAAAGTTAATAACACGGCCATGCAAGGAAACGCACACTCATTCACTGCTGGAAGGAATGGTAAATTGGTACTTTTCTTGAGGAAAATTAGGCGGCATCTATCAGGAAAAGTCTTAAAAACACGACTCCTCCTTGACCCAGCAGTTCTACTCCTAGAAATTTAACCTGAGGAAATAATTAAGGATGAGAGCAAATCCTTACCTATGAGGCTAGTCGTGAAAATGTTGTTTACAATGGTAAAAACTGGAAATGAAAATATCTCATTATAGAGACTGGGTTAAAGACACATGCAACACAGCCACACAACGGAATAGCGCGCAGTCACCTAAATAAGGCTGCAGAGTGGTGTATTAGGGTCATGGGACGGTGAGTCATTTGTATAGAGCCTAGGACATGCAGGGGCCTTGGAATAAATGCATGAATTCCATTAATCCTCGCAACTCCCGGTTGTGCTGGTACTATCATAATTCCCATTTTATAGAAAGGAAAAAAAGTTCCTTATGTAACTTGTTCAAGGTCACATTGCTAGTAGGTAGGATTCTGCCCCAGGCTGAACCTCCAAGGTCTTATGCATTTAACCATTCAGCATGTGGCACTCATTACAGACAAGGGGAGATGGGAGGGGACAGAGCCAAGAGCCTAGAACACTCCGCTAAACTATTAGGGTGTTAGGGCTTTACAGCCCACCTCTCAGATTTTGGTTCTTAGCCTATGACCGTCAAACTGGTACCAGGATATTGAGCTCTGGCCCCTGCTAAGTGACTACAGAGAGCTAAGTGATGGAAAGCTGCTTCACTGATGATCTCTGCCTCAGTTTCCTCAAGAAAGGATTCTTTGGCTGGCAGAGAACGCCTCGAAGCTCGGTTCCCGCATCCTATCTCTCTGCTCCCTCATTTCCGTTACTTTCCTGGGTATTTTCCATAGATGGCCACGGGTCATTTATCATCCCCAGAAGGCCCATGCTTCTCAGAACTGTGGAATGATAACGAGCAGTTTCCAAACAGGCTGCGTGTGCTCCACACTGTGCTTCTGCAGCACAGGAAGCCGTGAGAGAGAGGAAACAAAGAACCGCAAAGAAAACGACCAAACAGCAGTGTGTCTGTCCAGCTGGGCATGAGGGCAGGAGACAGGCAGATGACATCCTCCACGGACCCCGGGACCCATCCGTTAGAATTACTGCTGATCTGGGCAACATGGGGCACCTAAAAATAGCTCTCTCTCTCTCTGTGGATGTGCTGAACGACGTCTTATGCTCTTCCTGACCCTTGCCAAAACTTAAAAAAAAAAAAAAAATCAGCAGGTCTGAAAGCTTCAGAGGAAACTGGCTTTGGCTACAAAGACAGAGCAGACATCTGCAAGAGCTCCGAACTGACAGCGAGAATATTTATGGAAATCAAATGGCTGATTGAGACACTTGGCGGCTTGTGAGTGAGGACAAGATCTTGCCTGATTCTGTACGCCCTGCGCCCAGCATGAGCGCCGGACGAAGGGACCGATACTTACCATTTTGAGAGCAAACCACCAGGCCAGCTCTACCCAGAGGCAGGCTCAGGGGAATGAGTTTATCTTTTGTTTAATCCATAAATAACTGTGTATCTTCTAAGTGCACACTATAGAAGATTCACAATTTCTTATTACACTAGAAAAGGTCTATAAAAGGATTCAAGGTCGGCCTAGAGAACCATGGTGACTGTAATTGATTCGGTGGCTTAAAGAAACACATATTTATTATTTTACAGTTATGGAAGTCAGAAGTCCCAAATCAGTTTCATCAGGCTGAAATCAAGGTTTGAAAGGCTCCGTTCTTTCTGAAGGCTCTAGGGGAGGACTCAGTTCCCTTGCCTTTTCTGGCTTCTAGGGGCTGCCTACATTCCTTGGCTCGTGGCCCCTTCCTCCTTCCACAAGGCCAGCAATGTAGCATCTTTTCTCTTCCTTGACCTCTGCTTCTGACCTCACATCTTTTTTCTCTGACTCTGATCCTCCCTGCTTCTTATAAGAACCCTGTGGCTGTACAGGACCCACCAGTATCATCTCTCTGACTCAACATTCTTAACTGAATCACATCTGCAAAGTCCCTTTGCCACGTGAGGTACTATATTCACAGGTTCCATGGATGAGGACATGAGTATGTTTGGGGATCATTATTCTGCCTACCGAAGATGCATAGGAATGGCTAATTTGGAGAGTACGGAGGGCACTGTGGTTCAATCTCCAGCATCCATTCATCCTCGGATGGTCAGTCTGGGCCAATGATCTAATTTCATCCCCTGTGGCAGTGGCTGGTTCACGGATGGGACCGACATGGGGAAAAGGTTGCTGGGGAGGACTCGGGATGATTTCCCTGATCTTAAGAAGGACCCCACAGGATGTGGACATGAACTAGGCTACCCAGTGGCTGCAGCTGGCCATCAGTATGGCCTTGGGGACACATGCCTTAGGACGAAGCCTATCCTATGGCAAAAGGCAGAAAGTGCCTGGGCCCCAGTCACCTTGCTGAGCCACCAAATTAACACACCCAGAGCCTGCTCTCCCCCACGGGCCCGGGCTCCTGTTCTGCAAGAGCGTACAAATCCTTATTTTTAAAGCCGCAGATTGGGTTCTGCTTCTTGCCAGCTGAAAGAAGAAGGAAGGGTGCAATGCCCTCCCAGGGCACCAGGAATCACCCTGCTGCTAAAAATAAATGTCAGCCCATCCCTCGCTACTGAGAGACACAGAAATACTTAATGGCGAAACTCATCGTTCTTTTCAGTGTGGTCTATGTAAGCACTTTCTCCCATAACGAGCAAAGGTTCTTTTATAATAAAGTAGCACAAAATCAGTCAGCAATCTGAACTGGATGATCGGCAAAGAGACAATGAGTAGAAAGAAAGAATAAGGGTCCAGAGGCCAGACTATCAAGGATGCTCTGTGTTTTGCGCATGAAGACATACATTCCTCAACGTTTACTGAGTATTGCATTAGTTTCCTAGGGTTGTAGGGTTGTGTAACAAAGTACTCCACATCAAGTGGCTTAAAACAACGAAAATTTATCATCTCACAGTGCTGGTGACTAGAAGTCTGAAGTCAAGGTGTCAGCAGGGACTTGCTCCCTCCGAAACCTACAGAGAAAGAATCCTTCCTCGCCTTCTTGTAGCTCTGGTGGGTATGGCGACCCTCGGCTCGTAGACGCGTCACTCCGGGCTCTGCCTCCGACCTCACGTGGCGATCTCCCTGTGCGTGTGTCTTCACGTGAAACGTGCACGCGCATGTGTGTGTGTGTGTGTCCAAACTTCTCTCTTCTTAGAAAGACACCAGTCGTATTGGATTAGAGCCCACGCTCCTAACCTTACCCTAACTTGGTTACGTCTGCAAAGACCTTATGTCCAAGTGAGGCCATATTGACAGGAACCAGGGGTTAGGACTCAACATCTCTTTTTCGAGGGAGACGATATACCCCACCCACAATAAGTATCCATCCACCAAGATGATGAGGACAAGGGCCTGGCCCGTGAGAGGCTCAGTCAGGTTAGGGGGGCGGGACACCTATGAAAATGGTACAGGGACTATTTTTGCAGCAACCCTACGAGGCAGGTATTGTTAGTCCCATTTTATAAGCAGAAAAACTGGAGCTGAGGAGGGCTAAGGTACTTGCTGAGGGCCACAGGGCTGGGCAGCGGTAGGGCTGGGATCCGAGCCCTGCTTCTACTGATACCGAGAGGCTCTTTCCTGCCATTACGAGCTGGAGACATTCCCAGCCGAGGACAAAGAGGCACATTAAAGTCCCAAACAGAACAGAAACTGTTTAACGCCTATTTGGTGCAGATGTGGAGAAAGTAAGGAAAGTGGAGCCGCTGATCCGTCCCCCCAAAAGCCTGACATGGTTACGCCCTTCAAACTGCCACTTGCCACGGTGGCTTTGCAGAGAGAGAGACAGGAGAGTGGCATCTATCGAGTGGCATTGTCCCATCTCTCCATGTTACCTCATTTGCAGGCAGCTTCCATCTCCCTACACAGCGGGGGGCTAATGGCCAGGCCATTGTGGGGTCCGCTGTGTGCAGGTGGCTAGTGAGGACTGAAAAGCCAGCTCTGTCAGGACAGGCTTCTGCGGAGAGAGGGGAAGGGCTGGAGGAAGCAAGACTTAAGAAACGCTTGGGTCAAGCGCACGGCTACAATAAGTCTCTGTGCCTCTCAGCGGCCCCTCTGAAGGCTAATATTGGAAGGCTAATTGGCAGGCAGGCCAGCTGGACAGGAGCGTGCTCTCTGACACCCCTGAAGGAGAGGCATCCAAAGGGACAGGGTGACGCGGCAGGGTCTCTCGACCTCAGCTCTGCTGGCCTTTTGGACCAGATCGCTCTTGGCTGCGGGGCCGCCCTGTGCACTGTACGGTGCTCTGCAGCATCCCTGCCTCGACCAGCTGGGCGCCAGTAGCCCTCCTCCTGTCGTGATGACCGGAAGTGTCCGCAGACATTGCCAAACGTCCTCTGGGTGCACAACTGACCCTGTTGTCCTTCTCCCATAAGGAGGGGTCTCCGATTCTGGAGCTGGGCTTTGGGAAGCCGCACCTGACACACTCAGCTGTAACAGCAGCGGCCCCATACACACACACCGCCGCAGCTGTGAAAAGCTATTAAGCTCGCTGCCCACCCCAGGCTTCATAAGCACAGAGGTAATAGGCAACTCCTGCTCGCATAATGAAGAAAATATTCTGCCTGCCATTAAAGAAACATTCATTTCAAAACACACAAGTGACATTCCCCACAAAGTCAACAGGCACTATGTCCCTCCCCTGAAGCCTTAGGGACACATTAATGTGACCAGAGGCAGCTTACGTTCAAGTACAAAATATCAGAAATATTCAAACTACTAGGAAAAGGAGCCCGAGGGGCCCTCGTGAGGCCGGGTCTCAGGCATGGAAGACCCACTGTCCAAGTGGTTATGACAAACTCATTCATGAGCCAGACAGGAACTTGAAGGGACAAGGGACAGCGGAATAAGAAAGCGACCTCAGACCTCTCAACAGCTCGTGGCTTCTATCCAGACACCGGCCGGTGATGCCCTGTCAGCCCCAGAGTCTCTGAAGATCTGTGACACAGACACTAAACAGGTGCCACGCAAACCTAAGCTGGGCAGGTGCTCTCTCCTCGCTGCACACGATGCTGGAATTGCTTACTGTACCCACTTGGTTATGAATTTAAAAGGTCTGGGAGAGGTGGCTGCGTGTGGTTCCCAGGCACCTAACTACCGACGTGTCAAATATGACTGTACGTTCCCCCGTGACTTATTTTTATTGGGAATCTTTTCCCCAAACTTATCTGTTTCATCCACACCGAATCTCACCTGTTGAAGTAAGCAACCCTCTGCCCTCCCCACTGAACTCCAAGAGGGTCCTGGGGCTTCCTAGCATCTGCGCCCATCCTCTGTCCTTCTTGACATACACTTGGGTGATATGCAGACCCTAAGCAGCCTGTAAGCAAGATGTCTGTGGCAGCAGCATTGTCACCACGGCTCACCTGGGGTCTTGGCACAAGCTCCTTGCCATCTCCCGAATTAGCACGAGGGTCACAAGGAAAAGCAGTAGAGCCAAAGGGTTAAGAGCTTGGCTCTGAAGTCAGACAAGTAGATTTAAAGCCCAGCTCCTCCATCTGTCAGCTGTGTGACCTCAGCAAGGGCCTGACTTACTTAGACTAAAATGTTGATGACTGTACTCTAAAAAATGAGTATGTCGACTGATGTTTTGAGTTATCTTCGTTGCATTCATCGCACCCAAAAGGCATCATTTACAATTTCCTGTTTGGGCTTCTTGTGAAATGACCTGAAATCCTAGATCTTTTATAATTGTTATCCTCGATCTTTTATAATTTCCTCATCCATATATCATTTGATGGTAATATTTTTTTTAAGGCAGCTTACGTCTATCTTATTTTTCTAAACAGTCCACTTATTTTGTAGAAATAACCAATCTTGATGTTCACACTCATATTCCAAAGATTTATCTAACTTATAATTAAATAACGTCAGGATTGTCCATACAACTGGCATCTACAGGTCTGGGAGCACATAAGACTGACTCGAGGGTAAGCCTGCAACTCAGGTGGGGGAAGTGTGTGGACAAGCCTTCTAGCTGTGAGCCGAGTGAAGGCAGGCGTTGGTACATTTTAGAGAGAAAATAAGGAGCACTGGTTACACCCATGGGCTGATTCAGCAGGGCTCTGTTGTAGCCGTAACTGGCCAAGTCCTGCAGCAAGGCCGAGGTCAGAGTCACCAGCTCAGGCCCAGCTGGAGCACCTGTCCACATCGATGTGCCAGCCCTCACTTCTCCGAGGAGCTGGGTAATGCGTACATGGAATGAAAGTTACCTGCACGAAGGACGGCTTCTGAGAAAGCCGGAATTGTTCCTTCTTCTCAGGCATCTCAGAAGACCAGAGGCCGAGAAGGAGCGGTCCACAGGGCCTGCCTGGGGAGGACATGCTCTCCCCCGAACAGCTCTGCATCGACACAGTGGTCATTTGCTGGACTCAAAGCTGTAGCACCGAGGTTCGTGGCCAACCTACCGCGGTGAGCCTTGAGCTCTCGGTGCCCTGCGCCTTCAAACAGGCCGGCAGCTGCCCCTCACTAACCAGCTTTTAAAAGTGTCCCCACAGTTCTAGAGCTCTCTGTGGTTTTTATTGTATCGCAAAGCTGAAGACACCTGGGTCACCGGTCTCCTTCCAACAAAGAATGGAAGGGAAAGCTCCCAGGGAACCCAGTGCTGGGGACCGTCACAGGCCACGCCAGGACACTTCTGCCACGGCCTGCGGCAGGTTGGAATCTGGTAGGATCAGTCTATGAGGAAAGGGTGTCTCTCTCCTTCCTCTCAAGCCCCTGCTCTCGGAGAACCCAGAAGTCTTGCAATGTCAGGTGTCTTTTCACCTTGACAGCCAGCTGGAGGACGGCCCAGGCCTTGCATCACAGAAGTTGCCTCAGCGTGCATCAGCTGCCACTCTGGCCGGGCCAGGCCGGGCAGGCTGGATCCACCATCTGCCGCCCTGGGAGACGCCCGAAGCCGGCACGCAACGCGGCCGACACGCCTCCGCGCACACGCGAGCAGCACGCCCGGCGAGGAAGCTGGCACCCTCCTTCTGCCATCTTGCTGGCGTGTGCCAGGATGCTTTTATTTTACAACTTTAAGTGATGGTGCACGGACCTCAAACGGGAGCACAGAAGTGTCTCGAAATGGCACTTGAGTGTCAGCCTGAATTCCCATAAGAAAGAATGTCCGGAAAAGCTTAACTCTGATGTCTTAGCTAACGATTATTTGGTCCAGGGGGTCAAATCCAAAAGGCCACTAGGTGGACCACTATAGCCAGCCAACAGAATAATGGGTCGGGAAGGAGCACCTGAGCACGCCCGGGGCACCAGCTGGACCTCCGCTGGAGGTAGGCACACCTGCTTGAGGCTCTGCAAAGTGCATTTTCCAGGTCACCTCCAGGCTAGATTAAATGAGCCCCTTCCTCCTTTAAGAGAAATGACCTTATGATAGCTGGCATGCTGGAGAAAAGACGGGACAGCATTCTTACACTCAGCAAACACTGAAAAATGCTACGATGGCCCGGCGACTGGGCTGTGAACGGAGGAGACAGCCCCTGTCCTCACGAAACACACATCTCGTCTCACCTGGGAAGCAACGGACTGTTAGGGTGAACCTCAGAGCTGGAAGGTGCCTTAGAAAACTCATGAGGCCACCAGCCAGTGGTTCCTTGCTGCTCGGTGTCACAGTTTTGCCTTTAATTAGCAGAGAAGCTCCTGATGACCTCTCAGGGGTCCCGCCTGCGCTGTCCTTTCTCTTGCTCAGGGAGACACATCCGTGTTCTGCACTGCATTTGTGAGGCAGCTGGTTCTCATCAGGGGCACTGTCATTTTCATTAAAGGTCAAAGAAGGCGCTCAGGATATTAAGAATATCAAATTAACGAACTATCTTCTGCCTTCATCAGCATTTTATTTTTATCCTTGGGCATGGAGAGATGGACAACTGAGAGAAGGTGGCATCACGGGATGCCCTACATTTGTTTAACTACAGGGAGGGGAGGGAGAGAGAGAGGCATTAAATTCCTGGTATTAGTAATTACCATACAGATCATCTACCATGTAAACGCATGGTGGAGACACTGACCATACTTAAATCACTGGAAAGCGGCCAAATCCCTGTGTCAGCCCTGAAAACGTTTCCGAACTATCCAAACATTTTTGTATGTGCTGTTTAAATCACCTCAATGTTCTTGCAACAAAGATGCAATATGACTTCAAGGGAACTAACGGAGGAGAAATAGTATTTTCAGCAGTGGATGGATCTGTCCCTTTGTCCTCATGGGATTCCTTAGTACAAAAGTGAAAAAACGTAAAAGATTTTCAAAAATAAACCTGTCAAGCTCCCAACAAAGGGAGCATAACTTCCCTTCTGCAACAATGGCAACCTCAACAACCCACTTCAATACCGTAGGCCAGGGAAAAAAACATGTGGAGTTTCCTGTTCAAAAAAACTGTGTCATCAGCTACTGTATGTGGCTGAGATGTAATGGTGATCCAGCTGGTGTTTATGGGGACAGCTAATACTGTGTGCTTAGCAAATGCTGGAGAAGGTCGGCGATATGTTTTAGGAAGACACCTCTGTGCCCACACACAGCGTGGAAGATACTGCAAACTGTTATCAGCTGACAATTTTTCAGCCAATCTCACATTTCTCAGCCTCTCCCACTTCACGACTTTTCAAAAAGCAGAGGAAAAGGAGGAAGGGAGGGAGGGAGGGAGGAGGGAGGGAGGGAGGGAAGGAAGGAAGGAAGGAAGGAAGGAAGGAAGGAAGGAAGGGACGAAAGAAAGAAAAACACACGCACACAGTCCTATCACCATCTGACGGCTTCAGACCAGCAAGCATGAGATTCTGGCACACACGGTCCTGGCAGCCACATAACCAATATTCCTTTTTCTTTGTTGCTGTTTTAAAAGCAAAGCGAGAAGAGTTATATGGAAACACAAAACATGGACACACTCACACTCTGGGAAACCACAGGAGTAAGCCCATGCTGACAGCACCTTTCCCTCCGCCTTCGTTTCCGATGGAATGGTGCTACTTGCAAAGCACTGAGGGGGTGTCACCTGGGAAATACTGCTGGCTCCCTGACATCTGCCATCATGAGCTCCCACTGCCAGGGTCTGCCTCTGAGACACGGGTGCACAAAGATGCTCTCACTGGAGCCAGGCTTGGGTGACTGGAGAACGCCAACTTGTGCCAGCAAAGCAGATGTGGGCTGATGTGCAAAACTACACATTTTCTTAGCTCAGGAAATTGAACTGTTGGGCAGATAAGAGACTCACAGCTGCTGATCTGAGCATTATCTCCCAGGTAGCCTTCACCAGGTAAACCAGAAAGTGGCCTAATGAATATGAAAGCAGAACAGGGCAGTTCGTGTTTTAGGGATCAGAGTAAGAGCCAAATGCATCCATCTCCCCTAAAGCGATGACACCCCAGAGAACAAGTCCTCTCACCCCAGAGAACAAGTCCTCTCACCCCAGAGAACAAGTCCTCTCACTCTGCTCTGCGGGTGACCAGATCTCCTTGTGGTGAACAGCCTACTCTTAAAACCTCTAGTATCTAGAATCACGTTACCCCCGGGTGTTGCTGGCCAAAGGACTACTCTATTCCTTTAAGTGGCTTTGGTACGTGATTGAACCATGCCAGGATGCGGTGACTTTATCATCTGTCAGGAAGCAATCTCGCTGCTTTCCAAATTATTAAGAATAGCTACCATTTGCTGAGTGCTTGCAATTACACAGGCACTTGCAAGCATGTTGTACTCAAATTTTAAAGATGTCATTACACTCCTCATATAGGTATCATTATAGTTTAGTGATTATTATCCTCATTTACAGACAAGGACAAAGGGGCTCAGAGAAGTTAAGTAACTTGCCTAAGGTCACAGTAGAATTCAGGATTTGCAACCAGGGCTGAGTCCATAGTTAAAACTTTTAACCATTCTTGAGGACATCTCACTGTTGCCAATTATGAACCTAAATATTTGGTGGATAAGAAATTATGTTTTTTTCTCCCCCACCCCCATTCTATAATTGAAGGAAAATAAAAACCCTCCCACACAAGCATTAGTTTTATCAGCCAGACTCGAACTACTTCCTTGCTGGACTGTGTACGGGCTGGCGGGTCCGCAAGGCCCGGGACCAGGGTGGACGTGAACCATCTCGGTACGTGGGACCTCCTGCCGGCTTCCTTTTGCACGAGGCACTGTTCACTCCTGCAGAGGACCCTGTCTCTCCAGGAGGGACCCCTGCACTGCAGTTTCCCGGGAATGGCCAACCATACTTAGCCAAATTCAGGATCTCTGTGTTTCCTAGAAACTTGAAAGTCTCTTAAAACAGCACACAATGGGATGTGTGCACATCCTTGGACAGAGTAGGTGCTCAACAAGCCTGACTAAGCGGGAACTTAAGCCAAACTTTAAGCTCTAGGCTTGTGACAGTCACTCTTCCCAATTCTCCTTCCTCCCCAATCTTTTCTCCATCCCTACTGCACACTGTGACAAGGAACTCAGCGGGGGACGTCAAGATTTAAGACTCTAAAGGAAAAGTGGCCACGATTAGGCCAAGACTCCATCGGTGGCACTTGGGATTGCAGTTAAGTTCCATTTTGTACCTAATTTCCTGAACGAATTCATCTAGGGTGATGTAAATGGATCGATCTAGGATCTTATTCTTTTCTTCTCAATTTCTATCTCAAGTAGTACTTTTGCCGAACAGTTTCCGGATGACTGGGTGGCTTCTGGGGGCTGGCTCTTACGACCGAACAGAGAAAGCAGGTTCAAAGGCTCAGGTCAGCAAGAAAGCAGCACCACGACACAAGCAAAGTGCCCTTAGGACCCGACGAGCCAGGCCAGCCCTGTCCTCCATCCTCCGTTTGTTTAATGCAAGGGCCTGAACTGGTTTTAGTTACCAGTTACCATTGAACCTTCAGGTCAAACAGTAGTAATGCGAATCCCAAAACCATTCTCAGTATTTCTGAAAGTCTCTTTATGGCTCAGGCTAATTCAACCACCAACAGTCCTCTGCTTTGTGCTAGAATTGTATTAAATTCGGTGGAAATGATCCCAGATTAACAGTTATTATATTTCCCTGAAGAAAAGATGGAGGAAGAGACTTCAGTCTTACTTAAAAATGGACTCTGTTCAGTAAATAAGATCTTTAAAGCCTGAGGTAGGTCCACAGAGGTTGGAAAACGACAAGCAGTGCTCAGAGGACAGCAGCTGCCGCTAGAATAAAATGTGCATCTCCCAAACATGTTCCCAGTCCTGCCCGATTTCTATTGAAATGGGACCCAATTCTAGCATCCTGATGGCCCTTCGGGGTTAAACTAAACTGGGCTACATTGGATGCGCCTGAGACGCAGTCACTCGATGTGATGCGAACGTCTTCCCCGATGGTCAGGGCTGCTCTGGTCCCCCTTCCCACTCTCCTTCTCCGACATCCTCCTCGTCTTCATACCCGCATCGGTACCAATGTTCTTCCATTTGCAGGCACTTTTTTCCTACGGAAAATAACTGCCCATGTCTGCCCGTGTGTGGTTTAAACCTAACTGTTGCTCAGTCTTCAAATAAACCCCACGGGAAGTTGCCAGAAGGCAAGGGACTTCGGGGGTGGGGGGAGCTGGGTAACATCGCGGCTTTCCCTGTTCTGTCAAGTCCACTGCCCAATCACAGAGGACCAGCTGGGTCTGAGTTATTGCCATTGTGCTGTGTAGGTTCCGGCTGCCAACAGCTGTTCATTCAATGGATCTTCGTGTTCCTTCCTGTCCTGGGGAATGATGAGGGACATAATTCTCAACCCTTAAGGTCCAGGCAATAGCTGTTTCCTTGTTTGTTTGTTTGTTTTGTTTGTTTGTTTTTGATTACATTCTTCACAAAGGCAAGGCTGACAGATGGGTTGTACCTCCTGAGCTAATTCTGACTGGGTGGTAAGAGATGCCCAGAGCATTGTGTGGTAAAGGATTCTGAGGCTGGATCTGGACTGCATGGAAAATAGAGTGCCCAGATCAGCTAGCTATGTCTGCCACGAATGCAGGGGTAGTGGAGGGGTGCATGCCTTGTATCTGCTACTCTGGCCCTAAGGTCTCAAGAGAACTAGAGCAGAAAACTTCAGGGCATTATGCCAAAATGCAGTATCTGATTCAGAAGGCTTAGAGTGGGCCTAAGACTCTGCATTTCTAACAAGCTCCCAAGTGAGCCGTCTTGCTGCTAGACCATCAGCCACGCTTTGAGTCGAAGGGGCTAGAGCATTTCATCAGCCGACACACCTTTCCCTGACTCCCTGAGAACCCCTCCACCACACCGAGACCCTGCCAGAGGAATCCAGGTGGACCAGATGTCTTGGACTTGGCAGAGACACCCCATAAAACACTGCTGGTGAAGCTTCCCCAGCCCTCACCCGATGGCCTCCTGCCAACGAGTGAAACTGGAACTCGGAGTCTAGAGGAAAGAGAAAGCTTGGGAGCATCAGACAATGTTTGGGGGCAAAGGGGCTCAACGGAAGCTAAGTGCCAAGTACAGGGTGGCCCTTGGCCCCCACTGGCCTCTCTCCCTGTGCCTGGGACATTTAGGAAGCCTTCAGAGTGACTCAGTATAAAAAGAATAAGAAGGTGGGCATGGAGTAAGCTTTCTCTTCTGCCTCTCAGGAGATTAGCAGCTCAGAGTCCTCCAGCACTTGCAGTTGAAGATGCGATAATGGAGGACGGGAGGGAAGGAGAGGTTAAGGGGACCAGTCACCATCCTACTCCCCATTTCCCGTGCACATGCATGCATCTGCAGCATCTGTGACATTGTCCTGGGCTCACTATTCCCTGGGCCTGGGTCCTTCGTTAGACCTATGGCGACAACGTCCGAGCCATCCCTGAACTCCCAGGGTCTGGCAAGATGCCTAACCCAGAATAAAGGCCCACTAGGTATTTGCAGATAAAGAAAACCAAAAAAGACAAAAGTGAAAAATCAGACAATCTCCTGTTCTGAAGAGCAGATACTCCTAACGTTTTAGCAGCTGAGATCAATCTGAGCTCCCAGAGCAGGGTGACGAGTGCTTTTTATTCGTATTAGACTCATTCGTGGATCTACTCTGCCCCGTGGTGTGGAAGTAAAAGGTATGGGAGCCCTGGACCCTAAAGCAGTGAGCTCTGGGAGACCTGCCTGGTCTGAGATCGAGGGAAAGAGCATATCTAAATAATAATTGAATAAAGAACATTTAGATCAATGCTTGATGGTTCTGCCAGCCTTTCAAATAAAATTCCATACCTGAGCACCTACTATGTGCAAGGTACTATGTAACAATAGAATAGCAATTCTTCCTCCACATAAGAACATGCACAAAAGAAAAATTATAAAGACAAAGAATAGTCTTTTTATTTTAAGACACGGGGCTGATATGAACCCCCAAGGAAGTAACAGGGCCCATTAAAATGTTCGCAATATCCAGAACATATTTTTTTTAGGAGATAATTACTAACAATCTCAGGAAGCATCAGCTCCCCTTATATGCTATTAGAAAAGCCTTTGCAGGCACAGCTCTGTTGCCATGACGACAATCATCTGGCTGAATTATAAAGAAGGACGAGGGACCTACCAAATGGTATTCTCGACAGTAAGTTCTGGGATTTCTTAAAGCCACTTCAGCATCTATGAGTTACAGAATCTACAGGCTGAATGAGACCAGGAGTAACCTCGTTTTAGCATGTTAACCAGAATTTTTTCTGTCTCGTCCCTGCCAAACGGTCACCTGGACTCCGCTGAAATATCTCCAGGGCCAGAGACGTTACTCTGCTCCACGCTCGGAGGAGGAGGCAGGGAGCCTCCCTCTGCAGTGTCTGCAGGGAAGTGAGCACAGGTGTAGGAAGGGCGCAAGTCCTGATCCGAAGGACTTTTCCCTTTCCGAGCAGGTTTGGGTAAAGCATTCCGGCCTCCTCGGCACCGCCTGCTGCGAGCTCAGCGAGACGGAACCAAACAAAAACAGCCACGGGAGGCAGCTTCTCCCGTGTCTTCAGTGCAGAGCTGGTTTCTAATTCCAGCCATTAAATGCTACCTGGAGATTCATGACCATCACTGTTTCACTGTTACCCTAAATAGAAACGGCACCAAGGCCCCTGGTGTTCAGTCAGCCGCTTGGGAGGTGCATGTGGCCAAAACATAACCAACCACATGCCTTGTGTCCACATGCTGAATAAACGAGCACATGTGTGCGGACACATGCACACGGATCCACCAGAGAAAGACCCGCCAGAACGTGCCTCTTCAGTCACCACTGCGGAGCGTCACCAAGGATGCTTCTCCCAGGGCCCCGGTCATCAGATGACTCTGAGACAAATGCACGTGGATTCCTAGGTCACTCCCGGGGGAGCACATCTGTGTTGACCAGGATTGTGAGTAGGGCAAGGGGGAGCTGGAGGTATTGCTGGGTAATTTGTGTCAGGAAAGTGGGTGCGAGCCTTGCTGAAGGGGGACATCACATCTTACCCACGTGGGCTGCTCTGAGGACAGGCACAGCCGGCAGAGAAGTCTTCCAGACACAGCCCAGCTGACCAGATGACCCGTGACTGTCTCCTGACACCACCCTTCACGGTGAGGTCCCAGGATGCTCTCCCGGGAGCTGACTGCCACCCTGACAGAATAGCCCAGAACCCTCGGCTCTTCAATTCAGCGTGCCCCTCAGCTCACCGCTTCCCAGGTGGCCTTTGGACATCACCTGCATCTTTCGGTTGTCACTCTGGGCTGATGCAGCACTATCTGAAACTGCCATCCTGGAGTAAGCTTATCAGCTCATTTCACATAAGAATTGAGTCAGAAAAATTTAAAGGAAATAATCTGTTCTTAAGACTCCAATTTACTTAGTGTCTTATAATTTCTATCATCCCCAAAGAATAATCTGAAAAGATGAAAATGATTTGTATGACCTACAGGGCTCTCACTGGTATCAGATGCCCAAGTGGGTTTATTTTCACAGAGAACGATCTGAAAATGGTACCAATGAGCAGGTGTCTCCCCAGAACACTGCAGTGCAGCCCCGGGATTTCCACCAACGTTCCCCATCAGGAACCTGGCACTCAGCTGGAGAAGAACTCAGCAAACCATCTTGATAGTACTTAATCTGCCAACTTAATAAAGTTTGAGGCAGGAATTAGCTTCTGCAAGAATTAGTGTTGGTTTGCTGAGTGTTCTATGGAGGTGACATTATACCACTCCAAACCAGTGGTGACAACTGAGGGAAGAGAGAAGCACAGAGTGCAGCTCCTGACCAGAAGGCAGAGGACAAAGGGTGGAGGGACAGGCAGGAGTCGGCCCGACCCCGTTACAGAAAAAGAAGCCACACTCCCCTACCATGGGACTGTCAGCTGAGTTTCTAGACAACTGCACATGGCCACAGGAAATGGCAGGGCCTGTGAGAATGACGGCATCCAGATGGCTAAGAAGACAATCTCACAGCCCTTGAGATGTGAGTTCATTTTAGGAGACAATCACCCAGTTATAACAAAGCTGAAGCTAACCTTTCAGGTAGCATTCTTGGCATCCAGACTCCTCTGGTCCCAAGCAAGAAAACGAGAAAAGCAATGACATTTGAATGACTGCAAGTTTAAAGGAGTATACATGTGTGTATCTCTGCCTCTCTCTCCCTCTCTCTCTCTGTATGACAGACAGACACAAGTGAACCCAAGGGCAGGGACAGACTGCCCAGCAATACTAGACCACTAGATTAATACAATTATATTCAGCCCACAAACAAGCACTTAAAAGCAGACTAAAACCTGTTGAAAAATGTAAACCCCATTTTCTTATTTTTTTTAAGTTCAAAAGACTGAGATCCATCGAGTAAGCAAACGCATGACGGCCACCACCCAGTCATGATGCCCCACTGAATGAGCAGTCAAGCCCCGCACACAGGCCATGCCTTCGGTTTCCTTCCTCAGAAAGCAGGGCTGGGTGCTTGTACGGCAGGGAGCCCTAAGGGGCATTTCTCTGCCCCTGGAAAGCCAGTCTGATTCCTGAACACCCCAAATGGACAGAAACAGGTCTGCTGGTTACACATCGACACCCAGGGCCCCGGCTCTACCCTCTTCCAGTCAGCTCAGAGGCAGCCCGCTGCGCAGCCGTGTTCCGCAGAGGTTCCTAATGGGTTCTGGCTGGGCACCCCCAGTCATGTTCTACCTCTCCCATCGACCAAGGGCACAACCTTGGATGGCATCCACTCTGAACCTCAGTTTCCTCATCTGACAGTACCTCCTCCACAGAGCTATCGAGGATGGAGTGAGATAATCCGAGTGGGATGCTGAGCACCAGGCCCCATGCGGACAGAGTCGGTCCTCGGCAGACACCGTCATCATGCTCTAAACATGCAAACCCACGGCTGTGCGACTCCAGCCCTCTCCACCGCCTGCGTGTGCACCGCGTCACACAAGACTCGCTCGACTCAATCTGCTTTAGGACTTCCATCTTACCACATTCCCAAACGCATTTGTTTTCTGTTAATGCCTAAACTACAGCAAAAATCTGGCTGACAACTCCAGGGCACACCACCCCCACAGGCAACGAGTCACGGGCATCCTGAAGTCAGGTTTCTACCCCAGTCGAATCAAGAATGAGACTTCCACGGACCCCGAGTCACAGCAGTACCAGCCCTGCTGCCCCCACCCTCTTCTTTCCTGTTGTCTTGTCTGTTGGCAAACTTTAAAATAGACGAATTTACTCTCAGCAAAGGAGCGATAACTTCTACGTCTGCCCCAGACAGCTTGGGGAAGAGAATAGGATGATTATCTGCTACTGGAACCTTGTCTGAATGGAGGCCAGGTGCTAATACCAATGGCCTGCCACATTCACTTTAAAAAGCCTCCATTAAGTCCTCAGGAGATTTCACTGAACCGAGAACGGGGCTGTGACACCACTCTGCTCTCCTTTCTGTATGGACAAGTAGATTTCTTCCCCTGGCTTTGAGAGGACCCCTCACCTTTGTCCTCACTATGAGGATGGAAAAGCATTTCTGGTGTCCAAACCAGTGGCAGAGGCCCCAGCAGACCTCAGCGTAACAAAGAGGTGCACGTTCCAGAAGACTGCATATACTTCAGCTGTTTTGGACATGGACATGGTTTTCTCCCCCAAAGAAACAATGTCGTGAACGGTAGTCAGGTTCCCAGGCTAGCCCCAAAACTGTACCCATCATATACCTGAACCAGGTACTACTGAGCTTGACTATGACCTATCACAGTGTTTCTGTAGGAAAAGAGTAGTCAATTCCAACGTGGGGGCGTGGATTTCAGTGGCAAAGAGAAAGGGCAGGAGAAAAGGAAGAGCCTCCTGTATGTGAAAGGATGACATTCTTCACATATTTAATAAAAATCCCATAGCTTCTATGCACAGATGCCAGGATTAGTCAATAAAATAGTCCTTGGTCTGAAAAAAGCTCACAGGCCATGGTACAAAATGACGTTACATGTGAATGGATGATACAGACTTGGGAAGGTCAAAAAGAGCTTGTCTAAGCTAAGATGCAAGGGGCCTGGCCGGGCTCAGACAGCGTATTGGAGGGTCTCGGAAGGTGAAGAAGATACAGCATTCCTGCTGAAAAGAAGAGCGTGTGCCAAGGCTGAGCAGCCAGAAGGGACAAAGCGTGTCTGGGGGCCTCCGGGCGTCCGAAGTGGCTACAACATCGCGGACGTGGGGGCAGCAGTCAGAGGATGAGGCCGGAGACAGAGGGAGGAAGAGGCCAGGCCTTAAAATGGCCTTGGCAACGAGGTCAAGGTTGGTGGGAATGGGGAACCTCGCCCTGAGGCAATCAGGGGGCCACGGAAAGGTTTAAAAGAAGGAGCGTGGCCAAGAGGCAGAAGCAACCCAGGCCCATTGACGGATGAACAGATAAACAAAATGTGGTCTATATACACACAATGGGATGTAATTCAGCCTTAAAAAAAAGTAAATCCTGTCACACGCTACAACATGAGGACCTTATGTCAAGTGAAATAAGCCAGACACAAAAAGATGAATACTGTAAGATTTCACTTCAGTGAGGGAGCCAGTACAGTCACACTCACAGAGAAGACAGTGGTGGTTCTCAGGGGTGGAAGGAACGAGGAGTTGTCTGATGGGTACAGAGCTTCAGTTTTGCAGGAAGAAAACGTTCTGTAGATCTGCACAACAATGTCAATGTACTTAACACTATGAACTCCATGCTTAAAAAGTGGTCAAGACAGTAATAAATGAGATAAATTAAAAAGCGGGGGGCGGGTGGCAGAGGCCTCAGATGAAATGGCCAGCCCCTGACTATGAAATCCCAACGGCCATTCAAATCCACTGTGAAGCAGGGACCGTGTCTCGTGGAACGGGCGTCCAGGCAGGTGCAAGACGAGGGATGAAATCTCCTTCAGGAACTATCTGCTTTCGTGCGGCCTCCAACACCTGGGACCCGCTCACCTGCGCTATTTCTACCTACATTCTCCACAGTCTCTCCCGGGGGCCGAGGGAGGAGCCTGTCCTCTCCTCCGCCAGCGTCTCTGAGGAGCAGAGTAGTTTAAAGGGCATGAGCACCAGAGTCAGACCTGGGTTCAAATCCCAGCTCCTCCAGTCCCTACCTGTGTGACCCGGTCAAATTCTTCAGCTTCCTAAGCCTCGTGTCCTCGTCTCGAAGTGGGAGCTAACGGTATCAGTGATTCAGTGAGGCAGTGTCTCTGAAACACCGGCTGGAGCACTACCATGCAGAGTCCCTAACCTTGCACCCTGTGCAACTAATAAATATTTTTTAACAGTAATGTCCACCAAAACTCTTCGGTTGCATGGTAGTTGTGGCTTGCATGCCAAAGGAAAGCACTGGCAAGCCCTTCAACAAAAACGGCAGTTGTGCCTGGTCCATATGGACCATAACACTCCTTAAAGGCGGAGGAAGTGGCCCAGGGAACCTTCGAGAAAATGAGCAGTAGCATTTGGACAAGCTCAAGGGCACCTGACCCCCTCCCCCCGCCTAGTCAATCCAAGTGGTACAGACAACTACTCAAAGACTCTCTACACTGGAACATTACCAAACCTTACAGAAGGACATTCTGCTAAGTGAAATAAGTCAGTCACAAAGAGACAAATCCTGTGTGATTCTACTTTATAGGAAGTACTCAGAATAGTCCAATTCATGGAAACAAAAAACAAAATGGTGATAGCCAGGGGCTGGGCGAAGAGGAAATGGGGGAGCTGTTGTCTAATGGGTATAGTTTCAGTTTTACAAGATGAGAAGGTTCTGGAGATTGAGTTTACGAGAATAAATACACTTAACACTACTGAACTATACACTTACAAGTGGTCAAGATGGTAATTTTTATATTATATGTATTTTACCCATAATTAAAATTTTAAATTGAAAAAACTCAATGGATCTCAATGATCTCAGCTCAGCCTCTGTTTCTGCTCTGGGCTGGTCCTGGAGAAGAAGCTGAGGCAGGAACAAAGTGATTCCTCCCCTCCAAGGTCGCCTGGAGGACGAGTCACTCACAATCACAGGATGAACTCACACCCTTCTTCCGATCAGCTCCCAAGATGCTGGCGGCCCAGGCCTCGGGCCTTTGACTTCAGGGTCCTCCTGTTCCTCCTCCACATTACTTTCCCCTTTGTCACCCTCGGAGGTGACAGTGCCACAGATCCTCCCAGCTCTGGATCACATCTGCCTCCAAGCGAACCAGGAGTGCAATTTTGTGTTTCCAAATGCAGAGCACAGATAAACCAGACCAAAGGTGACGACACTCAACACGAACCATGCGATGGAACATGCGGAAGTTCTGCCAGGATGACAGGGGGAGGCTGGCTCTACACGACCCCAGCCTCGATGACACAACCGCAGCGAAGTGCAGAACAGACCGAGGCTCGCTTGCAGTGGGGCTGACCGGGAAGTGTGCAGGGAAGAACCGTGGCTCAGTCACCCTTTCCAATATTTGTGCTGCTGCTGCTGCTGCTGTGGGTGTGTTTGTTTCAGGCAGCAGAAACAGCCCACTGGTGTTGCTTTGTTACGTGAGCTTGGTCCCCAACATGCCTATGTTCCGACATCCTGCCCGCAGCCTGACGACGTGACTCAAGCCCCATATGCCAGGCTGCGCGCGAGAGAGACAATGAATTAGACCAGCCTTGCTGTCACAGAGGCCTTGGTCTCATGAAGAACTGGCTACATAAGCAAACGGGCACGCTGCATGTCACAGGTATGATGGCAGAAAGGAATAATGGGAAAGGAAGAAGGGGGAACAAATCCTGTCAGTCCTCCACCCCCAAATCCTCTAACAAATGGAGTCCCCCACCCCCAAATCCTCTAACAAATTCCCTTTCTGAGTCTGAAGTGATTTCTGCAGCTACAAAGCAGCTCCCTGACTGATAGCATCGGGGAGAGAATGGAGTTCTTCTCAGTTCACCCCCTTGAGCAATGAGGCACTTAGCCGTTGAAATCTTGATTGCTTTTTCATTTCAAATTTTGAGCTCCTTTAGAAAAATAGGGATTGATTAATACACAATCAGATTAACTAGTAGAAATGCACACCTAAGGACTACCATTTCATCTGCCCTCCGGCCTGCAACAAATCCTAATGTTTTTTCCATCAGGATTATGTGCGCAGGAAACCCACAGCTGGGAATGCTCTCTGCTCAGAGAGCTAGGGCAGGCTGTCTCGCTCCAGCACAGAGTGGGTCAGACTTGAAGTCTGTGCCAAATGTTCTCTCCAGGAGTCAGGCCCAGAATACTGGTGGCTGGATGATGGGTGTCTGTCATCAGTGAGGGCTTTCTCCCTGCTGTATGAGGTGGTGATGTGGGCGCCAGGCAGCCCCAAGTCATCAGGAAGCCAGTGGCTGCCTCCATGCTTCCCCCGTTTTCAGAACGAGCACCCACGGAAGGGCTGGGGGAGCCCCGAAGAGCTCCCACTCGGGTTGGGAGCAGACATTTGGGCCCAACGACCATTAACTCTTTGACTTTAACTTTCCAAGCCAATCAATTATAAAAGACCTAAATTTCGGTTCTTTCTTCATGAATAAGAGAACCAGGGAGGGTGAGAGGGTCCTTGGAAAATCACCTTGTACTTCAGAAGAGATCTCACCTAAGACAGAGGTTTGCAAAAGAATAATTTTTTAAGCAGCAAAACCCTGTTTTGACTTGAGATGCTTTATAGAGTTAAGAGGTCCGGCTCCAGCTGGAGCGGGTGGGGCGTGCGGGGCTCCCACAGACCGTTCTCAGCCCAAGCCCCTGGCCGCCACCCCAGAGCACACCCGCCTGCCCAGCCACTCAAGATCAGGGTGCACTCTAACTTTAGGGACCCCAGAGATCCGAAAGAGTCAGCTGGCGAAACGTCCCTCCACATTTCGCACTCGCCTGGGGCAACGGTCTCATATGAAGCTCTGTATGGACTTTATCTCTAACAGACGTGACAGTTCCACGCGGTGGACGTTAATATTCCCAGCGAGGATGAGGAAAACGAGGCACAGAGACCAGTAATTCCAAAAGCTGACCCGGCGCTTCGGCCCTAATCCCGCCCCAACTCATTCTGGAAGGGGGATTCGTTATGTGGGCCGTGCACATTTTCTCAGTCGTGTGTCAAGTATCGTGTAAAAGTAGTCCTTCCAGACTACTACCTAGACACCTTTATAACATCTCCACGCTGCCTATGAACAGAGAGGGTGGGTCACCTGCCACCAGCCACACAGCTAACACGCAAGGGGACCGGGCTTCAGCCCGCCCGTGTGCCTCCAAGGCCCGGGACCTTCCACCGCACCTCGCTGCTGCTCTCGATCCTCAGGCTGCGACCCAGGCCTCGGGGGAAGCTGGGGAGAACCGGTCACCACTCTAACACGTACCAATTATTCACAAGCGAAGGGACCAGTGCCCACAGCTCAGTCCTCTGTCTCACAGCATTTCTGGCCTTCATTCACACAAGCGGTAAGCAGCCTTTGCATGGTCCCATGTCATCACAAGACAGATTTCCACAGACGATGTCAACAGGGCAGAGTCCGTGTGCCTGTTTTTTCATCTTGGACCTGCCGTTGACAAAACTAATGCTCGGGCAGCTGGCGAGGCGGACTTGGTGACCCGGCTACTAAAACCACTTGCTTTTCATGCACTGTGACCAGGGTGAAGGATGGCAAAAGGAGCAGGAGCCCGAGGCCATTCCTTTCCAGCAGGACATGAAGTACGGGGTCTCCAGCACATGCTTTCCCCAAATCGGCTCTGCGAGGACCCTGGTTCCCGGCAGCTCTCCATCACCACGAACGGGGCAAGAAGGGGGGCCTTTCCCAGACATGGGGAAAAAGAAAGGAAGAGAAAAATACGAAAAACATCGACTAGTAAGTCGGGCAAAATGTGGTTCCAAGAAGCAAAGTGAAAGGGACAGATGCAATACAGCCTCAGACTGAACGATGCCTTTTGCACACCCTCAAAATCGTTTGCCAGTAATAGATTTACAAAATTTGGGGGGGGTACGATGGTCAGAAAAATGTAAGGACGAAGTGCTCTGCTCCAAATGATTTGGACAGATGTTTGCTAAGTTTGTTTGTCTGGAATTTTCTTGTACACAGTTAACAGAAGGTCATTAGTATTCACGGAAGAGGGCTCTACCTGAACTTCACACCACTGACATCTATGAAAGTTAACAGACGAAACAGCAGAACTGTGAATGTTTTTTTAAACTGGCACCCGAGAGTCTTCGCAGAAAACAAAATCCACACCGACTGCCAACACATGTGCTCCAGATGACAGGCGTCCCAACAGCTCCCAGACGCTCTGTCCTCCCTTCCATGTGTCTCCTGGCTCCTGTACACACTGTTCCCTCAGCTGAGACGGTGCCCTCCTGCTGGCTTCTAGGTACCCTCCTGACCCTGCCAGGGGGTCACCCATCTGAGCAGCAGTCCCCGAGCTCCACCTCCAAGGAGCCTCCTCTCCGCTAAGCCCATCGTGTCTGGACTGTCCCTCCATCCTGCCATTGTTTCTTTACTGTTTGTCTCCTCCGCCCAGGCTAAGGTTTTGCAGGTGGGGCTCTGGTCTGCCGCACAGTGGCTGGCATGGGCGGCAGTCAAAAAATATTTGCTGAATGGTGGAAAAGAGGAAGGAAGAAATCGCTGGGAAAATCACTGGGGGTGTCACTAAAACCAATGGGGATGCAAACAAACTCACGCAAAACAGACTCAGTTTATCTTTTCAGACTTGTGAAAAGAAAGTTTTTGAAATCTCTAGCTGGCTAGATACATAAGGATCACAGAATTTAGACCCGTGGGAGTCCGAACTGGAAGAGACCCTCGGTCACGTGGCCCAAAGTCCGAATAATGCAGGAAACACGTGTCCGCTTCGCACGGAGTCAGACGCATCGCTGATGCTCTGTTATCCTGGCAGCCGCGTCTCCCTGAAGAACCATAAACTACAGGCTTGTTTTTCTGCTGGAAAATAACAGTATACAAGTTACAGCAGAGTCTTTTCTTTCCGCTGCTTTGACTTTCTCCCGCTCATCATCCCCAACAGACGCAGAGAGACCTGGGAGTTTGGATTTCATACCCAAAGTTGGGCATTTTTATCCTTGGGGACATGGAATGTAGCAGTCTTCTGAAAGGCATAGCATTGGCTCCTTCCTTCTAGATAAGGCATTCGTGGAGGCCATCGGAGTAACTCCGAAACTCCCAAGGGTGCCTAGCGAGGTCCTGGCACACAGTCCCGCTCAAAATATTTCAGTTGGTTGTTTACCAACATAAATTCAATGTTGGCCACTTTCAAGGCCCTCAACTACTTCCTCCCAAAACTCCCATTAAATGGAACAGTGCAAAATGCTTTTTAGGAGTCACCTAAGAAACTAAGTCAACAACCAATTTTATATCAGGGTAATGGAGCTCGGGTCTGACCTTTGGTGAGAATGGTCATTACACAGGCAAGAATGGCTAGCTTGTGCTTACAGCAATAACACTGTGAAGAAGGAAAAAAAAACCATGAGAATTTTCAAACATCTTTTCTGAGCAACGGAGCGCCTCACCTCGCTGTGACAGTGCAAACGAAATACCATCTAGAATGACTGGACAGGGAATACAATTTCTCCTACTGAGCACAGTTGTCGAGTTCAAAGGCCATCCTCGCCCACATTCCAGCCCTTTCCCAGAATCCCTTGGGAGAAGCGAAAGAGAGGCCAAAAAAAAGTGTAGCTGTCCCAATCACCTGGAATCTCTTTACCCATAAAGGAAACTTCTAACTATCTTCCTTCAAATGCATCCCTTTCTTCCCATTCCCCACCCAAACCCAGGACAGAAAACAATGATGCCACTGCAATCACCTTGACTCTGACCTTTAAATGTTTAACCAGGGATCTATTTTTTAAGGGCCAGATAAAAACGCAGGTGATCAGTTTTCAACATGAGTCACAATATCCCCACGGTGAAATAATTCAATTAAATATTTAGTGGCCTTAGGTTTTGTTTGAGGTACTGTTTATGACCGGGCCTTGTTAGTGAGGCTGTGGTCTCATGAGTGAAGATGCGGTCAGCCCTCCCAGGAGGCAGAGGAGCTTAGCGGGGCAGGCGGCTCTATATCCAGAGCTGGAAAACCAGGCGCACAGGCAGGAAGAGGGACGGGGTGTCTGCCATCACGGCACTGTGGCACTGTCTTTCTGATCACACAGAAGCAGAGTCCGTGACCTCTCACAGACTATCCTATTACTTCTCCCAGACGAATCCCTACTAACCCTCTGGAGAGTCACAAAGATCTTCAAGTGGGTCCTTGGCACTGAAGTGCAGGGTTCAGGTTTGGTTTGGGATTTGTTTCTCTCGGGTGATGCGCTACCTTGAGCTGGCTCTACTCTCTCAGTTAAGGAGACCTTCCCGGACTGGCGTCACAAGAAAGTAAGGGAGGCTGAAGGCAAGGTCAGAGTACAGACAGACAACCCTAACCCTGTGTAACAGGAAGAACAATTCACCCTACTTGCTATTATCGGTCCTTCCAGAAGCTGATGTGACGGGGATTAGAAAAAGCATTCAAGTAATATCTAATCACAGAACTGTTACATTTGAAGGATTCCAGCAATGAAAGACTCCCCAAACCACTCGATTTAGCTGCTTCGGGGTATGGTCACCCTACGAAAAATGTTTAGCTGCGATTTCATTGGTTGTCACCTGAACTCACACAAATGTTTACCCTTCTTACAACATTACAGAGGACTAAACTCTGTGCATTCATGTTCGTATGTGTACTTTAAACTTCTCATATTTCGCCAGATATTTTCCAGGAAGGTATGGATCAGTCGACTTTGTTGGTGGCAGTTCTGAAAGACTGCAATGATTGGAAAACGTGGTTAGGCTCGATTCTGTGATCAGCAAATTTTTGTTTCACCGAGCAAATAAATCTGGCACCTGAAACAGTTTGGTGCCCTGACCCTCTCCCAAAACAACTCATCCACACTGTGAACTTTTGCTGGATGAACAAATTGTCCCAAAAGAGTGAAATTCATAAAATTAACCACCAGTTTAAGCATTTGGCTTAAAAACAAAACCAAACAAAAACAAACTGCTCCTAGAACACAAAAGCACCTTCTAAAATAAGCTGCCATGTCATCTACCTTCCCCGGGAAGGCAGAAAAATGGCTTCCTCTCTCCTTGTCAGTCATCGAAGCTATCAACCATGGCTTCCTCTGGTGAAGTGACAAGTGCCGGTTAAACCGGCTTAAAATAAAGGAGAGAGATTTACTTGCAATCCCCATTTAAACATGCTAGTCAGCACGCATGCACATATTCGAGAAGGCCTGTCACCGTGCAGAGACCTGTAGAGGACAAAAGAAGAACAAGCCAGGCCCTGCTCTCAAGGACTGGGTCACAGAGTAGAAGGGACAGGAACGTGTGGGCACATGATTCAATGTAAGCTACAGAAGGACCCGAGCCGCACTGTGTGCAGGTAGCGAGAGAGGGCGCTATCTTTCCGAGCAGGGTAGGTCCGTTACTGGCAGATTCTCTGCCCAGGTTGTGAAAGGAGGAACAATGAGGGGCATGGGCTCAAGTTCAGAGAGGAGGTGACCCAGAGCAGCCTAGACTCGAGTGGGAATGTGACAGAGAAGAAGAAAAGGAAGGGCTGGGGACAACAGAATGATGGGGAGCAGTATCCATTCAGCTTAGGAGCCCGAGAGAGATAAAGGAGGCAAGACTAGGAATCAAGGTTGGTCTGACATTTGAGGTCCAGGTGACCTCAACTGGGAGCTCTGTGAACATACACGGCAATCAAGAGGAGGCAGTTTGTTTTGGCTGAGTCTCAGGTGCCATCAGGAGGGCCAAATATCCCTGTACTGTGCCAGGGACGTGGACGGTGCTAAAATAAATGTCTGTTCAGATGGAGACCAACCAGCAGCCGGCTGGAGGAGACTGGAAGCTGACCCAAAGAGGCGGCTTTGCCCAGAGCAGGGAGGTGTGGGCCTGGCAGTGAATGAGCCCTACACACAAGGCCCTTTCCTACCCTCCACATGACAAACGGCAGATGTCTGGCAAATGCCTAGAAATTTCTAGATGCTCAGCTCATTGTATTTGTTTCGTAGATAATGCTATAAATGACACGCTCACATTTCCGCAGCTACGGACCTTGGAGGCACGTGGCCCCCAATCTGTCAGGGCCTGGGTGTGTAGAGTTCTGATCCAAATATGCAAATCATCCCCTTTCGGGGAAATGGTTTTCTGGGCAGAGTTTGAGCTTAGGAGCCAGAGAGAGGAGTGAATGAGAAAGCTCTGTGTCACGTGATTTTCGTCTTTGTTGAGTAAATCAGACACACGTCCTGGCTCTGCCTCCCGCAAGTTCCATCTGACATGACCCTGGAAAGGATTTTTCTGAGCTTCAGTGGTCTCATTTGTACAGTGGAATTCCATTCTGGCCTCAGAAGATTCTAGTTAAAAATATATGCGATAAATCACAGGAGAACGCACTACGAGATATAAGGAACCTCCATACGAACCAGTGTTTCCTGGCAAGCAGCAGAATCCTTCGCATCTGGGCATCGAACCCACCACAATAATTTGGCTTGTTCTTACAGGCAGACTTCTCGTCCAGAGAAACGAGGGTATGGTTGAGAACTTACAGATAACAAAGGCTGAAACTTTAGACGGGCCGGCACCTTTGACCTCTGACCTTGGTGTCTTCAAGGTGCCTTTGAGCTGTCTGAAGACCTGGAGTCACCTTACACTATCTAAAACTGGTTCAATTAAGTTATGTAATTGGCACTTGAAGGATGAGGGTTGGATGTTAGGGAGACATTAGAGCTTAATTATTACATCGGCCAACACTTACTGAGTGCCACTACATGCATTTAGGCGCCTGACACTCCCCTTCTTCACAAACGCCCAAGGCAGGTATCCCAACTTTATAAAGGAGGAGACTAAGGCTCATGGAGCTTAAGTCGCTTATCCAAGGTCACAAAGCTAGAATGTGCTGGGGGCAGGATTCAAATCTGGATAATCAGATTCCGAATCCCCATTCTCGACTCCTCCACCATGACACAGAGCCACGGTCAAGGGGAAGAGGTGACATGGGACCAGGAAAACTAAGGAGGACACCAAGAAAAATTCATGGAGAGGAAGGTTGGGGTCAGAACCTGAGCTGTGCTGTGCATCCCCCAGGGACCGTCGACGGGCGTGTGATACAAGGAGAGGCAGGTCAGGTGGGAGGGTGAAAGGCGTCAGGTGCCAGCCAGCCCGAGGTATCTGAACTCCCACCGGCAATAGGGAGCCAGGGAAAGAAGCACAGGCGAGCAATGTGAACTGTACTTCAGAAAGAAAACCGTGACACTGCCACTGACTGTGGACGCTTGCCCATGCATCGAATCCTAGCTATGATGCAGAGTACACAAGGGGAGTGGAAGCTGGAACTTGGTGGGGGGAAGGAGGGTGCGTCCTGTCATGTCTGCAAGTCTGAACTTCGAGACATCAGCCTGGCTGCTCCTGGTCTTCTCACTCTCAGATCCTGCTCCCCATACAGGGCACCAATTATCTCTTCCAATTAAACCACAGCCACAGGATACCAAGTCCAATGACACAAACCAGCAGCGGGAGGCTTACCCAGCCCCAGGCTGGCATTTATGACTGCGATTAGCAGGAAGGCTCCCTCTCCTGCTCCCTGCAGCTCCCTAGCCCGAGGAACCTGGAACTGTGGGTGAGCCCAGCAGGACCCCCCACCTCCACCCCCAGAGGCCCCAAGGCAGGTGCTCTGGAAAAGGGCAGGAAGACGCTGGTGGCAGAACCAGAAGCCAGGGCTCGCTTGCCGTCAGATCCACTGTCCTGTATGACAAGGCTTTCGGGACACCAAAGTCATGGCACCAACCCCAAAGGGGGTTCTTTCCCCACCAGTGAGAGCAATTTACAGAACACCTGAGGTACAGGCATTTTATGAGCTTACTAATAGCTTCCATTGACTGAATGCCTATGATGGGCAAGGCACTGTGAGAAGCAATTTATATAATTTTAATTCTCACGACAACCCTCTGAGGAAAGTCTTATGTCACCCAGATCCCCATTTTAAAGATAGGGAGACAGAGGCTAAGGGAAATTTGCCATAAGTGGGTAAACCTAGGATTCAACACCAAATGGTATCTAGCTCCAAAGTCTGCACCTCAGGCCTCAGGTGTCATTACACCACGGCACATTCGGAAAGCAAAAGGCATGGGTTTTATGTAATTCTAGACCATCTACAGGAAAATTTCACTCACCAAGAGGGTCCATGGGGCAAGGAGGGTCATGAGCTAGTAACAAAAGCTAATGTGTACTGAGCACGCATGAGCCAGGCCCAGGCCTATGCTCGGTAAACACGTTATTTTAATTCTTCTTAATTCTTCCAATAACCCTGTAATCATTCCCATTTTACAGATGAGGAAACTGAGATTCAGGGAGATTAAGTCACTTAAAGTTATACAGCTAAAAAATGCTAGATCTGGGTGCTTAGCTCTAAAGTCTGAACACTCTGATTTTGTGTAAGCCCCTCCCTAAAACAGACCCCAGGCACGAGTTCCCACACTGCCAGTGGCTGAGACAACCCAGTGCCTCCAACGTATGCTTTCTGCCTTGGTGGAGTAATATCTACATCCCGGCACACAGACGCCTCAGCCTGCCTGACAAGGGGATCCTGTGTCCCAGACACCACACAGCAAGGCCTCCCCTACACCCTGGAAGGACGAGGGTCTCCCTTAGTCAACTATCCAAACAACTAAATGCCCCCTTTCGGAGCAGTCACAGTTTCTACCTTCATCATTTTAACTGCAGTCTTTTAAAACGCATGACAAACATTATACCTTCTTAACTAGAGCCTACTGCCCGGTGGCTGTTAACTCACCCTGCAAAGAACTGACTGGGTGAGACCTGGGCAAGCCAAGCTTATTGCATCATCTCCTGCTTGCTGAGTTGTGTCTGAGGATTCCTTGAAATACTTCATCTGCTCCAAGGACTACAATTCCTCCTTTAACTGCTTACAATTTCTAGATCAAAGACATTTAATAAGCACCCCAGGAATTATGGCCAGGGAAAGGAAACATTCTTCCACCCACCCTGGGACTGATCGCCTTTGGAAGTGAGTTGATTACTTCTGGGACCCTAAGAGGCCGTGGACCCAAAGGCCCCACTCCAACTCCATCCGAAGCTGCTGGGTTAAATAGAGGCCACCACTCCTCCTGGAAAGCCACCCAGCAACGAAGCCACCAACAGACATGTGGGCCCATGTTACACAGATGGCTGTCACCCACACAGGGATAAAGGTGACATGGGGATGGAACAGGAGCAGAGGGAAAAATCAGAAAGGAGAGGATAAGAAAGGGCTGGGAGGGAGAGAGGACAGAGAGGCTGCTGATATTTTCCATGATTTTGATTTACATAGATTTCACACATATGATCTCAATTCTCACAGCAATTCTAAGGAAGGAGTGACAACCAATAACCAATGTCCTTGGTTTACAAACATCGGAAGTCAGAGTCAAAGAAATGAAAGACTTCTACACGATGGGACCCGCAAACCAGCAGCAAGTCCCGGGGGCTCCACTCCAGACCTGCATCGCAGCATCACGGCCAGGACAGGTGAGTCGCTGGCACTTCAAAGTTTGAGAAGCACTACTCTAACGCATAGGTGTGGGGGTCAGAAATATCTGGGTTCCAGTTCCGGGAACCCCACCTACTTGCTATGCAACCTAGAGCAAGCTATGAAGCCCGGCAGGCCTAAACTCTCTCATCTGTAAAACATTAATTATCTATAAGGTGGTTACAAGAAGTAAACAAAATAACGCACATAAAGCCTTTAGCATAAAATGTGGTACAAAAAAAAAAAAATTACCAGTTGGCTCTGCTATTGTCAACATTTAAAGCCACAACCCAAGTCACAGATTCCCACCTCTCATTACTGTCATCGTTCTGGAAACCTTTGCCCCCCACACACCAGAACCCGCTTGGTATGCTGCAACGCTCACCACCCACCAATGTGTTCTTAAATACACAATTTAACAGAGCATCATCGCCGAGATAAAGCCACCAAGCACACTCAGCCAAAGATACACAAGTATAAGGAAAGGAACATGATGACTAATAATGACTTAAACATTTCCCCAGCCAGCACCCCAAGGCTCTGCCCTTGAGCCCGAGGCCCCTCACACACTTTATATGCTGTGGTCAAAAACAAGGAAGACAAGGACAGGGACAGGCTAGTTCTTCTGGACTCTGACTCCTGGTCAGCTGCCACAGATGGAGGTCCCTGAGGACAGCACAGACGAAAGGTCACTACCTTGACCCAAAGATCTCCCCAGAGACAAAAAACGGACTTTACTTCCAGAGCCAGCAAACAGAGCGCACCGATTCCACAACAGGTGCCCTTTTTCAGACCCTGAAGGTCAGGTACACATACAAAGTAAAGGCAGAGTCTACCCGCCAGGGGCCCAACACCTCTGCACAGGCCGGCCCCTGTCCTGGCCGGCCCCTGTCCTGGCCAGCCCGCCGTTATCCTTCTCATAACTCTGCTTTCCTCTGTGCTTCGCTGCACACCTGGCCTCGAGTCCTGGGCAGCTCTTCCCTTCCCTGACTCATCGCCCAAGGTTTAGCATCTCTGTCCTAGGATGTCTCTGGTCCCAAAGCCACCATTCAGGTTGTTATGAAAGCCCTCAGGTCTGCCAGCTTCGGTCTTTCCGCAGCTCAAACCGTTTTCAGCACCACTCCCTTAGTCAACCCCCTACACCAGACAGACCCCACTGTGCCCTCTGGGGACTGCGGCTTAGAGAATGAAGCCCACGGTCCTCCGGAAGCGGGCCAGCAAAGCGAGGCTCCCATCACTGCCCTTTGCTGTAGCCGCTGGGATAATGGAGACCTGCTGTTTGTCCGTCTGTCTGGTTTGGTTTTAACGGAAAGCAAACAGAATAGGGAGAAAAGGCAACGAGCACGACCCTCCTCACTGCCTTCAGCACGCACATAACCACAAACAAAAGTCGGTGTAAATAAAATGGATCTCGCTACAAACTGCAAATTCCTCCAACCGCACGGCAGCTGTTGTCTCAAGATCCAAGGCTTTAAATAAACTCATCGTTGGTCAAAACCTTTGGGGAACTCATGTGTAAGAAGGGCATTTGGAATTAGGTTTATAACTAATGGAAGAAAAGCAGTTTCCTGTGATTACTTCACAAACACTCCTTCTGATCGTAAATAGCACGAAATAGCTTCGCCACCCACCCTGGTCCCAGGGCTTGGCTCCGACTCCCATTTCAAAAAGGAAAAATTAGGTTCACTCTCAGTGGACAAAAATTTACCACGATAAATGGTTTTAAAAATAATGTTTGTTGACTCTAATTCGACATCGCGTAAAGTTCTGATGGAGGTTCTAGAAGAGGTTCCCCAAAAGCTCTGAGCGGTGGCCAGACCAATGGAGCAAGTAGAATCAGCTTCCCAAGGTCATCGATACAGTTACTTCCCTCCCACATCAAGCTGTGATCCAGATCCGAATTTATGTATGAAAGTATAAATTAATCAAAATGACAAAATGGCACTGACCTTCTCTAAGCAGCTTCTTCTGAGACCAGTCAGCAGAACATTCACGAGTCCCCCCTCACCCACGGTTTTGCTTTCCACGGTTTGTTACGTGTGGTCAACCATCGTCCGAAAATATTAAATGGAAAATTCCGGAAATAAACAATTCATAAGTTTTAAATTACGCATCCTTCTGAGTTCCGTGATGAAATCTGGGGCACTCTGGCTCCGTCACACCTGGGACATGACTCATCCCTCTGCCCAGCATATCCACATTGTCTGTGCTCCCCACCCATCAGTCGCTTAGCTGTCTCAATTATCGGACCGACAGTCACAATATCACCGTGCTTGTGTTCAGATGACCCTGACCGTAGCCTAATGCTATGTCACAACGCTTATGTCATTCACCTCACTTCATCTGGTCACACAGGCACTGTATCACCTCACGGCATCGCAAGAAGGTTGAGTACAGTACAATGAGATACTTTTTGAGAAAAGTCACATTCATATAACTTCTATTACAGTATATTTCTTTAACTGTCCTATTATTATTGTTGTTAGTCTCTAATTTACAAGTTAAACTTTATCACAGGTGTGTATGTACATATAGGAGAAAACAGTATAAACAGGGTTCAGCACTATCCATGGTTTTGGGCATCCACTGGGGGTCTTGGAACTTGTCCCTCATGGATGACGGGGGACTACTGTATAGACCAGTCCTTATTTTAAATGAGAGATATAAAAACTCCCAATTCCCCCCATTTCTTTGTACTTTCCTTCATCATCCTCTCAAACCACATGGCATAAATATTTACAAATACAAAGAGATTGCGATCTGTCACCAAGGACACACTCCTCACACCAAAGGGGTTGTGACGACTGGAAAAGACAAGTCACCAGCCTTTTTGTGGTCAGCTGACTACAGCACCAAACCTTCCAATTTCTTTGATCTAAATCTCTTTCTTCCCTGTTGCTAAAAACAACCACCCAGGCTCTAGGTATTCAAAGCATGGTCCCTGGACCAGCTGGAGCTGCATCCGGGCCCCACACTCACTTGCTGAATGAATCAGAACCTGCATTTTACAAGGTCCCAAGTAAGTCCTAAGCTCATTTGAGTTTGAAGAGCTCTGTTTCACATGATAATAAAAATACAGCAAATGATTTTTAAAAGCTCTCATTTTTTTTTTGTTTTTACAAAACCATGAACTCTCCTGTGACTCTGCTTCCTTGGGGACTAAAAGGAACCACTGTACTTTACTCTGAATGCCTCATGCCTCAGCTTAGGAGCCTGGAACATAAAAGGCACTCAGCCTCCCACTTATTTACCCTCCAAACACCAAGTCCCTCCTTGATCTTTCTTCTCTTAAGCAAACCTCACTTTGGGGTTTAAAAAAAAAAAAAAAAGATGAGAAGACTAAGAAACAGGATTTGAGAGAAAAAGAGGAAACAACAGCACAGAGGCTGTCACAGGACAGAGCTACTCGAATCCCACTAGGAAAATGAAGTCTAAGGTGAGGACACACACAGGCCAAGCGGCTGGTTGTGGTCTCCCTTTCAGACAGCAGGTCAACGACAGTCAGTCAGTCCCAGCAGCCTGGCTGCAGCCCTTGACGTTTAAGCCGACTCGGAACTTCTCTGTCCCAAAGCCCAGCTGTAAATGAACAGGTAAACAGGGAAATATGTAATGCTTGACCTACCCCAGACAAATGCCTGAACACCTCTGTTCCCATAAAGCCCCGCGCCCCACCCCCACCCAGAGCACTGAAAATCCTCATCACAGTCATCTATCTACTCTAATTAGCAGCTTTCAGGTTATCTCCCATCTGGCAGTTGCTTGAGGCTAAGGAGAGCACCCTATCAGTTGTTACAGTCCCCAGAGCGCTGCGAGATCTAGACAGACGACAGAGGGTGCTCGGTCGCTGCTGCTGCAGGGATGTCCCGAGCTGCTGTTGTCTCTGATGCAACTGCCCTGTTTCGAGGGGCACTCAACTCATTGTGTGGCTTCCCGGTTCTATTTGATTAGGTAGCTGCGATGCTTTCCGTCTGGTTGCTACACAAAATAATGAGAAAGGGTACCCTGTCTCAGTATTCTCACCGAGGCCAAGTAAAATGCCCTGATACCTAGCACCTGAGTCAGTCTCTGAGGACGGTCTTGAACACTCTGCTCTCTAAAGTTAGAGCACAGAGGCCAGAAGGTCCTGAGACTATAAGCACAAAGTCCGAAGCAGCCTCCAAACGGGCCCCAGGTGTCATTGCAGCTATTGCCAAATTTCTTTCCTTTCTTATTAAACATATTTGGAGAGTCCAAATAGTAGGAACATGTAACAAAGGTTATTAACTCAGGGAGCTTACCTCCAAAGCGTTTTCCAAAGGGCAGCCAATGTGACATGATCAATCTGACGGCTGTGACAAATGAAGCTTTATTTGCCCGAGAGCCCTCCCTGTGCATTTAGCTGTGATCTCTGAGGCCTCACGGTCCCCACGGAGGAAACGCACCCAGCTGTCCACTCTGAGCCTCAGACCTCACAGATCCAGACTCTCCAAGCATTCCTGCGCAACGAACAGGGGCTTTTTGCCTTGTCGTGACCTTGAACGATGGCCTTAGAGCTTCTTTAGAGGCACCGACGGTCAGCATTTGCTATGGGCAGGGAGCCAACAGCAACTGACTGCACCGGCTTCATCACTGTTCAGGCCTTGTTCCTGTCATTTAAAATTCAGAAGTATAAAACTTGGAACTAAGATGGGATTTCCCTCCCGTGTCCGTGGAATGGCTTTTTTTATCTTCTGCTGTGTGCCCTCTGTCTTACGTGGTTCCCCACTCTCATTTCACAAAACCCAGCAAGTTACACATTTATGCGAAAGATCAGGAGGCCACGGCCCTGCGAAGGCCACAGGAGTAAGCACCAGGCTCCAGAACTGTCTGTGACAAAGCGAGAGCACTCGTCTGCCCTTTTCTAAGAAAGATCAGTCTTGTTCCCTCAAAACACAGTTCAGATTAAGACGGCTGGCTTTTAAAATGAGCTTATTGATTAATCCGATTCCTCCCGAGGATATATTCTGTGAAAGGGACCAGGCAAATGGGTGGTAAGCAGAGAAGGGAATGGAATATCGAGGGAGATTTTAGATGGTGACATTCTTTGTTTAAAAATTTATTGGGGTGACAATGGTTAACAAAATTATAAAGGTTTCAAATGTACAATTCTACAGTACATCATCTGCACATTGCATTGTGCTGACCACCCGTCAAATCTCCGTCCGTCAGCACATATTTGATCCCCTTTACCCTTTTCTACTGTAAACCACCCTGCCCCTTCCCCCTGGTAAACACTAAGGTGTTGTCTGTGTCTATGAATTTTTGTCTTGTTCATCTGTTGCTTTCGCTTTAATACCCCACGTATGAGTGAAATCATATGGTTCTCGCCGTTCTCTGTCTTATTTCACTTACCATGATTCTTAAAGAATATGAACACTCACAGCCAATCGCAGGTGAGCGATGTACTGGGGTGAGAAGCCTGAGTAGGCTGGGGCGGGGAGACTGCAACCCCAAGGGGGCCCTTCTCCCACAGAAAGGGGGAAGCAGAGCACAGGGCTCTGTGGATGGGCTGGTGGGGGCCTTGGTACCGGAAGATGAGGACCAAACACTTGCAGAAACGCAGGAGGGTGGAGGTTAGATTGTTTGCACACCCTTGGCCTTGACCCAGCTTCTGCTCCATGCTGGGGCCTGCAGGAAACAGGTGGTGATCTCCATTCACATCCTGGCAGGATGGAATTTCTGTGTCACATTTGGGCCTCGGAGTCTTCACCCAGAGCAACATTCTTCTGATGGGTCTTTTAAGTGAAGGGATGATCTGCCCCCAAAAGTTAAAGGGTTCGTTTCATAGCTACATTTTGGACATATTGCATTTTCTCATTCATTGATTTTATACAAACGTATACTGAACCCAGGTGTGACGGCTGCTGTGAGAACTTAAAACCAGATCGGTCTGAACTTGCCCTCAAAGTCCATTCTCGTAGAAGGCTTATACATGTTACACAGATTAAGGAGGTGAAACTGGTTTGGTAGTTTACAGGAGGTAGAGTAATTCCAGTTGGGCTTAGGAAGTTGGACCCCAAATTTTACTGTACATAATAAGAATCACCTAAGAATCTTTATCTACAGGGTCTCTTCCTTCTCATAAAATTCTATGATTCCTCTATCTTTTTAGGACAGAAGACACTGGCTTCTCTTATGGTAATTTTCCTTTAAATTGGAGAAGCCTTTGACAGAAAACCTAATAAAGGTGTTAATCATGATTCTTTTATCAAAAAGGTCCAAGGAAACTTCAAATCTCATGACTACAAAAGGTGTAAAGCTGATGCCCCATTTTAATGGTCTTTCTCTTCAATCCACGGAGAAGGTAAAATTTAAAAGGTACACACAATTGTCTGTGATCAAATCCGCCACCCCACACTGGCCGCATCTCAGAATTCAGCCATGCTGCTGAATGGCACTTCAAAGGAAGCCCACATAATCCCAAAGTAAGCCTGGAATGAGAAGAGTCCCACAGGAAACAGGAAAGGGGCTCACTCTCGGACATTCCGCTCCTAAAGCTCCTCCTCCGGCAGAGATCCACGGCCTCTGGAACCCTGTCAGGGAACCGCCTGTGATGGGCTAAGCAGACACCTGCTCTCTTCACGTGCTTCGGGCATTTCTGTCTCCCCAGAGCTCCGAGCGAGGAGGCAGGGCCACAGAGCTAATTACCACCGCTCAAGCATGACACTGAAATATCCCCGAAACGCTTCCCTTTTAATAACCTGAGTTTTAAAATTAACACCCATCACAGACATACGCATTTTCTACCACTTTGGTCAGGACCCAGGAGGGTGACAAGGACCCTGAGGCCACAAAAAAAAATGAGTAGCAGGGGAGGATGCTTTTCTTAATCACTAGTAATTATAGCATTACAAGCGAACACATGATAAAGATCATTTTGGAAAAACAGAAACAGTTCCCATGAGGTAAAGAATTTTCATTAACTGGGAAGGCCAGTTTGAATCCATCCAAAGGCTGAACCGGCAAGTTTTATGCATTGCAACAGCCAAAACAGGGCTTGCATTTTTCAAATGCATGTTTAGTAATGAGCTAGCTTCAGCAGGTGTTGGCAGGCAGAAGTCCTGGAACACCTGCTGCAATGAAGATGTAAAACTCCTATAACGGAGGCGTCTTAACAGCTCCTCTAAGTGCTGTAGAGCACATACGTACTGTTACATACACAGTAGTATTAACTTGCTTAGCGTGGTCTTCTATATAGTGTTAAGACCGTTACTATCTAAATGTTCATAAACTTGGGATCTGAAAAGCCTAATCTAATAACTAATAATCTATGTCATTATTAGTTATTGGGGCAAGAGTTTTGCTAAACTTCTTGCCCCAGTAACTAATAATAACATAGTGAGTAAGATAAACATGAAGATAGACCAACATAATGAGCCTATCACGGGCAGCTGACCTTTAATGAGCACCTACTATGTGAAAGGTGCTTCCGCATATCCCGTTCACTAGGTGGACCCTCCCCACCTGAAGTGCTGGACAGGAGCTGTTCACTTCCTTTTACAGATGCGGAAACAGCGGTTTCCCTTAGGTCTCGCGGCTGGTAGGGGGGTCGGGCTGGGATAAGAACCCCGCTCTCTTGACCCCCGGACCACGCACTGTTCTGCCGCCCTCCCATCTATTCCCCACCAAGCGAGAGGACGTGATGCTAAGAAATGCATTCGCTCTGGTTCCGCAGACATGCCTGTCCCGTCTGATGTGATGGTTGTCTGATTACTTTAAAAAGTCAAAGCAGGATTCAGAAATTATATATGTACCTTAAACAATGAACTTTTACATAAAATATTCATTCCTCAATCTTGTGATGAAGGGTCAAGGCCTTTTCTTTTGAGATTGGATCTGATGCTTGGAGTTCCGTGGTCTTTCTAGCAAAAATCACACCCTGCAAAGTCCAATTTCAGATTCCTCCAAGGAGAGTTTCATGCCTTGTGAAGAGAAGGATCCTTCTAGATTTTAACCACCACCCCACCCTCTTTGTTTATACTGATGCATCTCAACCACACCTAAAACAAGAGGAACTTTTAAAAATAATTTGTTTTTCAAGTCTTTCCAAAACACCTAACGTAGTTTTCCAGAAAAACAACTTCTCTCTTCACCCGCAAATTTCATCAGCTGATATATTTCATTCAAATTACGTAACTACAAAAGCAAATACAAGCGGCAAAAACAAGTGTTGGAGAAAAAACAACTGCCCAGTAAGCGCAGCATTTACCTGGACGAAGACGAGGTAGGAGACAGGGGAGAGAGCAGTCACAGTCCCCCACGCCAGACCACGGAATGCAGAGCAGCAGGGACTGGCCAGCAAGCCCATGGAGGCCAGTTAAGAGGGCTTCTATTACACACGCCTGTAAGCACCTTGGGGCACACACTCAACATTTCCATCGGAAAGCAGAGAAGTGCTGGAGTAGGAGAAAACGTGATGCTCAAAAAACACGAGGGCCAACAACCATGACCTTGGCAAGTCCCAGGAACATTAAGCCTCAATTGACGTAATGAATGGTTAAAACAGTGTTCCTCAGGTGACTGCTGCAAAAATTAAATAAGAATATATAGAAATCACTGGGCCCTGGTCTTGGAACACAGGCTGCACAATAAACATGAGTTACTTCCTTGCCTATGTATCCTTCTTCCACAATGCCTAACAACATGCTTCAGAGTAGAAAGCTTTGAAGATGATGGATGGATGGATGGATGGATGATGGATGGATGGAGGATGGAGGGATGGAGGGATGGAGGGATGGAGGGATGGAGGGATGGAGGAACCGGCAGACAAACAATCGATCTGGTGGCAGAAATCTAAACACCTTTCCGTTTAGTAACTTGCTTGGCTCAAATGGACCAAATAAATGAATCAAGAAGCTGTATCTTGAATAAGAGTCTTCCCCACCCCAAGGATGAATGAATTCTGATTTTACCAATGAGCATGGAGAGAACAGAGTAGGAATAAAAGGAAAAAGAGAGAAGCAGAAGAGAATCAAGAAAGGATCAGTCCTGAATATTAAACAAAAGAATGGGCTCACTGGTAGGAAAATCATTTTTCTTCCCTCTTCCTTCCAGTTATAGCGCTGAGAATGAAGACACATTAGCATGAATATGATTTTTTTCAAGACAGAGAAAAATGCATAGCTAGCTAAAACCAGCAAAACAATTATTCACCTTTGGTTTTCAATAAATACCACGTCTCAGAAAGTTAAATGGGAAACGGTTACGGAAGGACAACCCTGTGGTTTGGTTTCCAGTACTTAGCATTTCATAAAACGCACAGTTAACTAGAAAGATGTTTAAACTCTGAAATTCCGCAGGTGCAGGACACATGCTCTCCGTGGTGGAAACGTGGAGGAAGGAGAGCGGGCAGAAACGGAAAGCCCTCAGCTCAGCACAGCTTAAGCTTTTTTTTTTTCCTGAGGAATCAATCGCAGCAGATAAAGCTTTCACTCGCTGCAGCTTTTTGTTTACGAAAGCTGTACGTGCTAAGAAGACACATCCCAAAACCTCGGGAGGGGACACTAGACTCTGGGAAGAAAAACACACCTCAATTTTAAACAGGAGCCCAAATCAACTTACTCTTCTCAAACAGTTTTAGCTCATTCCCACCTTCCTTCCAACAGCCCATCTTCGGTGGGCCCGACTACGCTTTGACACTAAGGGGTCTGCAGGTATCTCCACAGCTGGCAACACGAGTGATTTCACCCAATTTGGAAATATGAGTCTCTTAAGACAGCCTCGCTTTTCTTCTGTGTTCCCTAATGACAATGTGAAAACAGTCAACGACCTCTGTTTCTCTAAGCCTCGGTTTCCCCGTCTGTGAAATAGAGATAGAGTGGAACCCACTTCGGTCAGCTGTTGTGGGAACTAAAGAGACATAACAGACTCAGTGTACCCTGGACCTATGACTCCCCAATCCAAAGGAGCTGCTATCGATCTGCTCCATATAATTACCAAAAAGAAAAGGGGAGGAAAAAAAGGAAGGCTCTCTGATCAGTAAAACTGGCAGAGTGAAAAAGCATTGTTATTGCTAAGGAGACATTGCACCAGCTGGCAGGAGGGTAACTGACCGATCCATCCAAAAGGAAAATTTGGCAATACAGAGCAAAAGCACTAAAAATGCTGGTGTCCCGGATTCAGTAATTCCGCTTTCAGACTCTAACCTAGCAAAATAAGAACTACAAAAAGATGCACAGGAAAGCTTGTGGCAGCATCGTTTATAATACTGGAATAGTGGAAACTAAGGTATAACCAACAGTGGGGAAACGGCTAAATAAACGGTCGTATGTTCATATTAGTTAATGTTTCTGCAGCCATGATTATTACAATATAATCATTTAAAAATTAAAATCTGTAGAGATTTTATATGTGATATATATACTTAAAATATTGTGCATTCACACAGTTCAATCATGTATATATGTACATGTGTGTATTCCTATGTAGATACATACAAAAATAACAGCTGAAGTACAACAGAATATTGTTAGGAATCTCCAGGTGGTGAGTTACAGGTAATTTTTATATACTGGAAGAGGATAACTTTTCTGTGTTTCTGAAATTCTGTACAAAGAATTTATTTTAAAAATCAGAAAAAAAGTTATTAAAGTTTGTGAAGTGTAGGAGCGATGGAGAGAAAGTACATTAAAGAGATGGCACAGAGTCCATATCAGTGAAAACCAATTGGAAGCACAAGTTACAGCTGATGCCTCAGCACAGAGAGGGCAGGGTCAGAACACGGTCCTCTTAGGCCCGCCGTTTGAGCTACACTAAGAATGGGGTCATTTCCTTTAAGACCTGGGTTTAGGGGTTCTGCTTATTTTCATGTGCTATCGTGTGTGTGTGTGCATTTATGTGTGTGTGTGTGTGTGTGTGTGTGTGCGTGTGAGTGTGACGGGGAGGGAAGTGGGGAGCTCCCAAACCTCAAACCACATTTAAATGTATGAGCAGCACATGAGCCGATAGCATTTTGGTTTCCTTGGCAACCTTATCTTTTCTTTGATCTCAGCTACAGATGAAATTATCTTGGTCCTCCAAAGTCCCTGAGATCAAATGCCAGCTACAGTCACCGGCCGTGGCAGAATGCTCATTCGCTAAGAAAGAAGTTCTAATTGACCTATTTGTTCACGCCAACTTCATAGTACAACGATTTTAAAGGACAGAATCTCGATACATTCACCTTTCAAGTTCTGAACTGTCTGATTTTCATATTACCAAAATTTAATTTTAGCATTATATAAACATAATTCATCTTTTTCACTAAAGGAAAGGAAAAAGGAAATTACATTTGAGTCTCCAACGTTGCTGAATAGTACCAATGTCTAAACATTTACCTTCTGTTTCCACTTCGAGTCCCTTGAACAGCAAATGAGGGGTTTTCCAGACCTAATTTAACAGGTGAATGTCAAACTGGAAAATGTTCCGAGAGCCAGGCTTTGACAGCTGAATCTCATGGACAGGATATTATGAAGAAACCAGGAGATAACTTCAAACAGGGATGAGGAAACTTAAGTCATCCATTTATGATTTAGTAACTATAAAATGAGTTAAAACATCTCATGGAAATATGTCCACCCTTCACTCATTTTTCTAAGAAAATGTCTGGTTAGATAAACTGGAGAAAGTTATGAGTGTCATGTACAGACTCATTCAACCATAAACATTTATTGGGGGGCCTACTGTGAACTTGGCATTGTGATAAGTCTCAGGGAAACAAGGGTGAAAAAAGGTCACCTGCCCAGGGACCTTCTCAGGTTAGTGAGTCAAAAAAATCTATCTATCTGTGGGGGTGGCAGGGGGAGCTTCCACACGCCAGAGTAGCCAGTGAAACTGTTCTTCCCCCTCAAGAACACAAGGACACCAATGAGGGAACAGCTCTGACGTGTGTCCACTGCCACACCACAAGCTTAAAGCACATGGGTTTACCAAATAGGGTTTTTTTTAAAAAAAACTATTTTCCCTAAATCTCATTTTCTCCATTAAAGCTCAGCATGATTTTCAAAGTTAAGCCCAAACCTTTGACTTAAACTCTTTATCATGAGTGTCCAGAAAGCAAAAATGACCATGCACATCTTACTATTTTGAGCATTCTCAGCTGTCAGTGACAACAGCTGTCCGTGTTCCCAAGCAGACAAAACCCTCGCCCAGCTTCCTCCGCCCTCGGGCCAACTGACAGCACGAAAAACTCTGCTCTTTCATGGCAGGAAGGTCCTCGACCCTCACCCTGTTTCAAAAAGACTGGTGTCATCAGGAGCTGCTAATGCAAACGAGTTTTAATTGTTCCTGCTATATTTCTCTCCTTCTCTCTACCCTAAATAAGTCTATTTAGAAAAAAAATAAAGTATTTAAAAAACACCTAATAGACACTAATTTAAAAAAAAAAAGCGGTATTTAACTCAATTTTTAAAGGCAGTCCTGGGCCAAGTTGCAACCTCAACTCGTTTGGGCTCCTCCAGGGAAACTAGGCATCAATTTCCTTTGTATTTTCTCCCCTTTGTCCCAATGTGACATTACGGAAGCTGAGCTCACGAAAGTTAGCCCTTCATCTCAATGGCTGGACCATCTCATCTTTAGTCAATTACATATTAAACAGTTTAATATCTGGAAAATGTGTAATAATGAATGCAGCTGACACTAATCAGCTAATTTCTTTGGAATAAATGATCGAAACGAAGGAAAATTTTCAAGATCTTTTAAAAATATCTTCCTGGATCACAAAGAATAACTAAGCCCTGGAATTCCTCAAGTTACCTTTAGATCAGGTATCGCTTACACTTTCACTGACTTTTAAAAACAAGTTAAATGTTTACTTTCATAATTTAGACAACCTGCAAAAAATCCAATGGCAAGACCCCTCAAAACCTAAACAACTACTGAGAAAAAGTATGTGATATTTGGATGTGATGGAAACCAGGCTTCTCAAGTGCTTTAAAAGACTAAATGTCCCTGAGTTTTAAGCCTTCCATACTGAGCAGAACCATTAGAAAGTTATCACCCGGTACCTTGAAGAATTTATATCATCTATTTTCACTAAATAAACATGTTTTATAACATACTAGATTATAACTAATAGCTATTTTACACATGTTAAAAAAATCTGCACCATTATACATACCTTCTCTAAATAGGACTTTATCTACATTTTCAAGAACTACTTCAAACTACATCTATATTTTCATAGTTTGTTTTATATCTGTGTTCTATAATTCATGTTTGACTACATCTAGATTTGGGGTCTTTTGTGTAACAGGATTTTTTTTTTGGGGGGGAGACTTTATTAGACATCAAAGTTTCTGTGTTTACCAGTTTTTATACTTAATAAAGCCGGTTCTAATAGACAAAAAACTGTGTGTGTGTTCACGTGTTGAATCGTTACCATTCTTTCTAACCCCATTATCATGTATCAGCTAATTTCAAAAGTACTAAGATAATTCCTCGCTTCTTATTGTTCAGCTAGCCAGTTGTAAAAATGAGGCAATTCCATGAGTTTTCTGAAATATGACTAAATAGACACATATTTGATAACAGAACACACGATCAAGGCTTAAGGTCATGCATATTGAAATCCACTATAAATAAAGTTTTATTGAAACACTGCCAAACCCATCCATTTACCTTTTTCCTACAGCTGCTTTCAGTCTGCAACAGCAGAGCTGAACAGCTGCAATAGAGATGTCGTGGATGTCGAAGTCTAAAATACTCTATGTCCTTTACAAAAAAAAGTTTGCCCTAAATGGTAACAGAGCATTTAAACCTCCAGGAGGTACGTAACATCAGCAGGAAGTAGCCTTTACCTAAACAGCGCAGGAGCTGAGACATCTTGCCTCCTTTCATGACAACCACGTGACCCTGGGAGGCCTCAGCTCCTCTGGCTATACAATCAGGGCATTGATATCTACTTCACAAGGCTGTCATGGGGCTCCGACATGAAGGCGTATATAAAACCCCCTAGAACCAAGCCTGGTATTTCCCAAGGTGCTCCATTCCTGCTACTGACATACCATCCTTCACCAACCACGGGCTAGCTGAGTAAGAATTCGGGACTATAAATAGGAATCATAGAGACCCTCACCTTCAGTCATTCAGGCCCCTATCACCATGATCTCAAAAGGATCATAGCCCTGTAATCCGAAGAAAGAACACAACGCTCTGTCTTTGTTAAGTCACAGTAAGCAAAGGCTCAAGATTTTATGTTCTTATGCTTGGAGGGAAAATACTGTGAACTGTTTCAGGATGGAATCTTACAAGATCAAATTCAAGGCCGCCCTCCGGGATATGGAAAAGACCCTGGCCTTAGCCACCCAGTCTGGCTTTGAACACTGTGTGTTTGACCCTCTTACCAGACAGCAGGTGGAACGGGGTAGCCCCAGACCATGACCGGACCACTCCCCGGAGCAGCCCGAGCTGTGAAGACATTACATTTAATGGACTGTGAAATCACAATCCTGCTGCTTCCTGCTCACAAGAGGCGTGACTCCAGCCAGAGCACACGGCAATGATGAGGAACCAGAGCATCAGAATATGGGGCAGGGCAGATGCCCGACACGACAAGATTGTGACAATGTCCTAGGCCAGGGGCAGCAACATCTCCTCACCCCTCTATACTGTCCCCCCATCTCCGCCCCATCTTCTCCGACATTTGCAAACCAAAGCCATGTGCAGCCTTTGACCACTCCTAGTTTTCCCCATACACCAATGCTACATTTCCTTGCTTAGGGCAACTGATCCTGAAAAACGAACCTCATGAGATGGGCAGGGCAGGGTCTAGGTGTCTGTTTTACAGCTGGGGAAACTAAGGCTCTGAAAGGCGGTATGGCCTTTAGCGAAGTCACAGCTATCGGACTGACCCAGCACTCCACATCCATCCCCGGGGCCCGACCTGTACGTGGTAGTGAGTGCAGGTACCCAGTTAACAACTGTTTAGGGCCTAGATTCAAATCCCAACTTTTCCGTCTACTAGGCATTGACCCTAGAGATGTCTGTTTACCTCTCTGCCCTAGTTCACTTGTTTGTGAAATGTAAACAACAGTAACCTGCCACACGGGTTGTTGCGAGGCCCAAACGAGCTAACACATGTAAAAGACTTAGAACAGCTCCTGGAACAAAGTGCCCATCAAATGTTGGCTACTATTATTTGATGACTTGAATCTACCTAACAAAGCCAAATCTGTGGACCACTTTTTGCCTTCTCATTGCAGACATTCCCCAAACGTGCACACAAGCAATTTTCGAAATTATAACCTGAGAAAGGCCACCTCCTAGGATGTCAGTATGAAAGCAATCGGCAACAAGAGGCTTTTTCAAAAGGACATCTGGCTCAAGCTGATAACATGCCACAAAGTAAGCTGATAGTACCAGTTGGGTCACATGTGGGAGTCTAAAATGAGAACTTGAGGATGACACGCCCCCTCAAAGAGCATTTCTTTACCACGTGCTTAGCACACTCACATTCATTATACTGAACCGCTCTCTCTGCCTCTACCCAAAACGGTCCCCAAGGCCCTTTTGTGCCACAGATGATTACAACTGGGAACATGTTACATTAAAAACATTTCTCTGGAGTTCTACCCTCTAAATAAAGTCTGCTGACGTTACCTGAGAAAGGCCCTTTTCTGAAGCCACACACCAGATAAAAAACAATGTGAAAGCTATCGCAAGAAAAGCAGTTATTTCAGCTGTTCCAGGACATGAGTCTCCATAGGCTGACACCCAGCAGAAAAAAACCCTCACTCAGGAAGAACCTGCTAAATCACCCGAGGGGTTCAGTGACAGGAAAATGTACCAAGCCTGGGTCACCCTGATCCCTGGATTAGGGGACTCAGTGACTTCCTGTTTGCCGAGTTCATCCTTTCCTCTCTCAGAGCGGTCACATAAGCTATCCTGGAGGGAGGCCTTCTTTGTGGTTCTCTCCCAGACCCCCACTCCTCTTCGGGGGCAAGGCTGGGCCACTGCTTGTCAGAGATTCCAATTCTATCCATTTTATTCTTCTTAAAGGATTTTCACTTCTCAACTTCAAAACTCAGTTCCAAAGTCACCTCCTGGACCCATTTCCTGACCAGCTCCACCCATTTCGAACACCCCAAATGGTCCCTTCTCCTCATCCTCCCTCCCTGTCCACCCCAAATCACAAATCCTTTAATAATTAGATGGGCCCCAGAAAACATCTATTCCAATTTCCTGGCCAGAACAGGAATTTCTTCTATACATTAGAAATGTCCAAGAGAAATATAATGCAAGCCACATGAGTAATCTTTAAATTTCTAGTATCCACATTAACATAAAAAGGAACAGGAGAAAATAATTTTACTAATATATTCTATTTAACTCAACATATCCATAATATTGTCATTTCGACATAAAGCCAACATACAGATTATTAACAAAATGTTTTAATTTTTTTAATATTAAGCATTTGAAATCCAATGTGCATTTTCCACTGGAAAATACATTTCGGTTCAGCTTGGTCTCATTTTGAATGGACACATTGTGAATAGCCATACGTGGCCAGAGGCTGCATTATGGGCCAGGGTGTTCTCTACCATTTACTGTTGTAATTCCTACAGTGCAGAGAGGGTGAGCCTTCAAACAATACAAGGGAAAACACAGTCTCCTCCTACAAAGACAGCATGTTAGTCTATCAGTTAGCAAAGGCTCCCATGGCTGGGAAACACCGGGCACATGCAGGATACCCACCGTTCCCTGATAATTCACCAGAATAGGGAGGGACTTTAGAGATTTCATGGTCCAATGTGACAGATGAGGAGTCTGAGAGCCAGAAAACTTATGCAAATAATCTGAGGTCACCGAGATAGGTAGAAGCAGAGGGAGGCCTAAAATCTATATGTCAAGGGCTCTTCAAATATTAAATATCACATACAGACGCACACGTGCGCACACACATGCACACGCGCATCTATCTGGTCACCGCTGTTTGTGGTCTGTGCATAATTTAAGATTAAGACTATGTTAGAAGGCAGCGCAACTCTGCTTCCTCCAAATAAGTTCGAAGTTCCTGAGACCTAGCCAGGGTCTCACCAATGCAACCCTTAACTGGGGTGTGAGGAACAGCGCTAGGCAACCAAGAGGAGGAGGTAATCACGGACGGGTCCAAGGATGCCTGAGGCGGGTCAAGCTCAACACCGGCAGTATTTCTCTACTCTACAAGTCTTGCAGGCACATCCACCTCCTCTTTCCCTCTCCAGCAGACACACTTTAAATCAGTGAGCCTGTGTATCTTCAAAAAATGGGCAGTAACTGGTAATAACTGCTATCCATAGTGCTTCTCAGTATTGACTGCAATGAATATCCTGCCTCACCTTGGTCACCTGTATTCTGAGTTATTTGTCCATTTCGGGGCCACTTTCAAAGAGTTTGATTGACTTAAACCCAAAACATTGAGTTCTGTGCCCAGACACATGAGGCTGGCCTATATGTGGGATGCTTGGATGGGCACATGCACTAGCAGATGGGAGAGGAGTCGGGGTAGGAATTCAGAAAGCTGCATCTCATAGGAAAGCCTAGATCAATTCCTGTGCCCATCTTCTGTGGGATGACAGCTGGTCAGGGACAGTATAGAAAGGCCATCAGCTCAAACTGATGTCAAAGTGCAATGTGTGGCTTAGTCTGTCATCTTGAAACAAAATGGTTGGCTAATAACTTTTTATATGTGTTTTGTTAAGTTTCTATTCATTATAACTATGTTGGTAGAACATCAGGGAAAAGTATACACATGCTATCTTAAAAAAAAATGAAAACAGGCCTTCATAATATTTACTTTGCATAAAAATACCCCTGTTCCTCTGAGGAGATGCAACTATGTATGACTTTCTGTGAGGATGATGGGAGAGGTCTACAGTCAACGAAACTACCAGAAGAAAGCTGAAAACGTAGAAAATCTTAACTCACTGACCCCCTGAATGCCCACCACACGACAGCTGGGTGACTTGGCTGTGAGGAAAGGCTTCTTTCCTATCACACATTCTCAGGCAGAGCAGTGATGTCTGGGGTCATTTACATTCCAGAGCTCCCACTGCTGGGTGGATGGTTCTGGAAATATCTTACTGCTACCCCACACGAGGACAGCAACCCCCAGCTAATGGAGGAGCCTCAACTCCAAAGAAAGGAAGGACAAGCCTGAAGCATTTCTGCAAACAGTTGCCAATAAAATCTCGAGGATGAGAATCTTTGCCAAATGAATTATTAACCTATTTGTAAATGTTTGACCCTCTTCTCGCAGCCAGTTTTCATTTCAAAGAAACGTGTCATTAGCAAAGAAAAAATTCACTGTTTTGAGAAGCACAGCAAGCAAACGTTCCCATTGACTCTCTCACAGTCTCTGCGACTTTTGGTGATAAAAATAGCGTCTGTAAGTGTAAGGCACAGAAATGAATTATATAGCAGAAAAGTTCTTCTTCTTTCCCCACAGAACAGAAGAAATGATAAAGCAAAATTCTGGAAAATGTTAAGAAACACAGGAGTTTCATAAAGTATAAACATTCAAAGGTTCACACTACATCAGATGAAGTATATTCTTACACCAAGTACACCCGGACCAAGAGTCAAGAACTGTGACCCTATCTCAGCCCAATCTCTATCAGCAAGGTGACCTTAGCTGGTCTCGGCTGCCTGAATAATGGAGGGCAGAATTCATATATCCTGTGATGCACATAACAGGACGTGTATCTATCAGCAAAGCCGACAACCAACGTAAAAAGCCTTAGACAGTTAACTTACAGGTCCTGTCAACTCTAGGAAGTGTTTTCTGCCTATTTTAGACAACAACCTGAGGCTCGAATAACCTTAATAACCTGCTCGAGGCCACAAAGTTAGCAAGTAACAGAACAGGATGCTGGCTCTCGTTTTCTAATGCCAACACTTCTAACAGTCTAATAATTAGGCTAAAAGATCAATCGGGCACTCAACCTTAAAACTCAATCATAGAACCACTTCCCAGGTGAGGCACACCTGCACCCTCCCTTTTCAGCTCAGCAGCCCCATGAGGAGCAGAGCAGAATTGGGACTGGGAAACCATGTAATTATGAGAGAGATGGGACTCTAGCGCCCTATGGCTCTACCTGCTGACAGGGCTCAGCCCTGGCTTGGGTACCTGCCGGGGGGGGCCTGTGTGACCCTGCCTGGCATACAAACCAAGTCCACTGACTCCCTGAAGGAAGCGTTTGTTCCCAAAGTCACTGGAAATGGTTCTAAAAGGCAACATCTTAGATGCCAACTCTGCTTCAATAGCCAACTAGACCAAGAGAATGGCATTTCTGGGCATCCTGGGCTTTTGATGTCCCCTAGCTGGGCCTGGAGGACCAAGGGATTCCCAAAAATATAGTCAGGCATCCCCTTCCTCATTGCAGCAGAACAAGGAGGGGTCCCAACTCAGACGAAAGTAATCAGAGTCCATGAAACTCCATAACTATTCATCTTGCACCGTATGCTGGAGCACGGACTTGCTCTGCAAAAGTCAGAGATGAAGAATAAAGCTTTCCGCCTTCATAGGATTTTCCACTGGACTGTGAGAGAGAGAGAGAGATACTCCTATAACCACTCATCATGCAATCTGGAGAGTGATATGTGCTATGCTAGTAAAAACACCATGGGGCCCACGAAACCCAAGTGACAGACTACTGACCGGGGAAGGAAGGAGGGACAGGAGGACTTTGGAGAAAGATTAGCATGTCCGCTGAGCCTTGAAGCATCAGAAGGGAATCAGAGGGAACGGCAAGGAGGGACTCTTGGGCCCAGGCAACAGGGGAGAAAGCAGCGAGTCCTTCGATAAGGAGTGACACTGAAGTAAAGGGAAGGGGCTCCTACAGGTTAGATTAGATTAAAAGAGCCCTAAGCACATATCAACCGAATACACAGAAGGTTTTGTATTCTGATTCAAACAAACAAATGCAAAAGACATTTGAGTCAACTGGGGAAAACTGAATAGACTAATGATTTTCAGAAATGACTGTTAACTGTGATAGAAGTGATAACAGTATTGTGGTTATAGTTTGTTGGGGATTTTTTAAGGCCTAATCTGTTAATGGCTCCTACATAAGTGGAGATGGGTAAAGTAATAGAATGTCTACATTTTGCTTGAAGATACTGAAGCACACAAAAAGGGAGGGGCACGCATGTCTGAAAATAAGAACGGCAGAAAGTTATTGACCCAGGTAACGGGTAAATGGAGGTTTATTATAGTACTCTGCCTCCTTGTGTGTGTGCTTACATTTTCCATACTAAAAATTTTTTAAAGGGAAGTGAGAAAAATTAGATCAGAAAGATGTTTTTCATTCTTCTTGACACATGTATCGTTAAAGGCAGAGTCAGCTAAAAAAGCAAAAAGGACACAGTCACAGACGGAATGGGTGTGAACAAAGGCTAGGTCCCTATGCACTGAGCAAAAACAAAGCTCATAGACACAAAGGCTCAGCAGCGGCTGCCAAAGAGAGGTCTAGGGTCAGCCCTCAGCCCACTGCACAAGGCAGGTGCACATGGCCCGTTCCCTGGCCCAAATTTAACCAGGAGACGAGGCCCCCAGGTACCTCACTCCCTATATGCAGCATGAGACCCCCAGCTCACACACACACCCTGCATGTATGTTCGAACAATCTGATCACTTCACATTGACCTATTTCAAGTTGTCAAATTACAATAAACATTATGAAATGAAGTCACTCCCCATCTGCTATACACTGAATGCCGGTGTCCCCACCAAAATTCATATACTGAAGCCCTGTCCCCAATGTAATGGTATTAGGAGGTGGGCCTTTGGAAGGTCATTAGTTTATGAGGGTGGAGCCCTCACGAATGGGATTAGTGCCCTCATAAGAGACATGAGAGATATGATCTATCTCTGTCATTTGAGGACACGGCAAAAGGCAGCCATTTGCAAATCACGAAGAGAACCCTCACAAGGAACCAACTGGCCAGCACCTTGATCTTGGACTTCCTGGTCTCCAGAACTGTGAGAAATAAAGATTTCTGTTGTTAAGCCCCGCCCCTCCGCCGGTTTATGGCATTTCTGTTATAGTAGCCCGAATTGACTAAGACACTATCTTTGCATGATTTCAAATGAATTTGAACAAATGCCAGTGATTTTGAACTTTGTTATATATGATGCTAATCATCTGTCAACTTAACTCTGATAAATAATTCCTTCACAAGAACGTAACACTAGTTAAGAACCTGATACAACTAGAATCGTGGATGATCAGAGATGAAATAGACAATTTGCTATGAAAATTACCTTTCTATCCTGTCTAGAACAGTAACTTCTGATATTAGGGCAACTAAATAAATAATAGCCAAATGGTATCAACGACCACGCTGACCTAAGAGCTCAGATTCTGTTCCTCTGAGAGCTGTACCTTATTAAGTTTCTCCCGTGACTCTTAATCCATTTCAGTGACTCACATCTCAGGAATGATCATATACATGGCATGCCTTTATCTGATATTATAAGGAGAATTTCTTTTTAAACAATGCAAAACACTTAGACCACAACACGTGGGTCATCACTCTAGGCTTAATCCAGAAAAGCTGCCTAAAAATCACATGGGGCTGCTCAGCTCATTTCTCAGGAGCTTAAAGGCTGAGAATTACGATTTGACTCCAGAAGCAAAGACCCAATACTCTTAAACCATACTGTTCCTATTGGTTAAATTATAAAGTCCATAGAAATTCTTGAGAGGAAAGAAACAAGGAACAATTGTTTCTCACAGCATCAAGGGGGACCAGGTAAAAGCACCTGGTCATCTTCTGGATCCTCTCCCTAAGCACACTAATAGGACAATGCCTGGGCCACTCCGCTCCCACCTAGGGGCCTCCCCTGCCCTCTTCACAGATGCCTCCCCTAGCCCCGGAATCGTGTTTTCCCTGAGACTGTTTTCGCGGGGGTATGCCATGTAGACCAAGTCTCTGAAGAAAGACTGTGACTCAACACATCTTCAAATCAGCAGCGTCTAGCACAGTGCCTGGCACATAGCTGGCACTCAAGTGTGGATGGATAAATGAGTGGAGAATCCATAGTCCTGAGGAATTAATGAAATACGCAGAAGAAACAATGTACTAAAGTGCTGTGATGACATTAAAGAAAGGAATGGACATTTATATGAGGAAAAATTAAATCAATGTCAGGCAGTGACAACTGTCCATAACATGAAATTAAAAATCCGTATAAAATCACTAAATAGAAATAAGTACATGGATGCACCACTATAAGGAATCTCTCCCTCCTGACCATCTCTGAATGTTGAAACCAGACCTTGTGATCCTTTTCTCATGGGACTTGAATAACAAAAGCCACAGAGCAAAGAGTCTCTATTATAACAAAGAGTCTCTATTTTCACATACTCAAAGGTACCACCCCTAACCCCCAAAAAATGTGGCAGGTGGGATGGCCATTCTAACCAAGTGGATCTCAAAACTAAATGACTGTCCCAATGAAATCCTTGGACTTCAAAACAGTTTCCACATGTACATTTCAGCAAAGAACTCTGAAAAGCCCTGCTCTGCCTCTGGGCTCAACTGTGGGAGATTAAACAACACCCAACAGCCTTGAGTCAGGTTTCAAAACAGCACACTCATTTGAGTGATCTGGAATAGGTTATGCTACAGAACACGAGCCCTAGGACAGAGCAGCATTTTAACCAAAAGAAACTCAACACAAAACAGAAAAAGACTCACAGATTCAGAGAATAAACTGATGGTTGCCAGGTGGGAGCGGGGTTGAGGGGCTAAGTGAAATAGGTGAAGAGATTAAGAAGTACAAACTGGCAGCTACCAAATAGTCATGGGATGTAAAGTACAGCATAGGGAAGACAGTCAATAATATTGCAATGACTGTGAATGGTGCCGGGTGGGTACGAGACTTATCAGGGGAATCACTTCGTAAGTTACATAAATGTCTAACCACTATGCTATATACCTGAAACTAATATAAAATAACAAAAATAAAGAAAAAAGTCAACAGAGGAGGCAGGGGGCAAGGAAGCAATGACAAGTTTATAATTAGAAGGTTTTGGTTTTTAGAAAGAACTCTCTCTCTCTCTCTCTCTCTTCCTCCGACAGGAAAGGAACTTCCTGGGTTATAACTTAACCCCCTCCCACTTCCTGGGCTGAGATGCCTCCCATCACACACTAAAAATGAGGCTCCGACTTAGCGAGGAATGCAAGCAGTCGCAATATTTCTATGAAGCACATTCTCGGCGCCTACGAGACGAAGGGTTCTGAAATTGTGAACGTGGTGTAGCCTCGCGCTAGTTCAGAATGCTTCCATCCCCCTCTTCCTCCTGGGTCTTCAACACGGTGAGATTCCGGTTCTCCCGGTTAAGGAGCTTGCTTCCGCTTCCACCCCACTGGGCAAACGGATGGGGACTGATGCTCTCAAGGCAGCTGAACACACACACACATGCAGGTTCACACACACACACACACACACACACACACACACACACACACAACAATTGGAGCCCATTCTATCCTCTGGAAGTAGTCACCTCTGGGCCCTGAGGCTATTTTCAATCCACAGAGACAAAAGGAGACAGGGAGGCAACCGTCAGTGAGCAGAAAAACCCAGACCCAGCTCCCAGCTAGGTGCCAGAGGGCAGAGGATGAATTTGGTCATTAGAAAGTTTTATCTCTCAGAACCTTCACCCTTGGAGGAAAGTGTTAAGTGAGAAAAACTCACGAACACATCTGTGTCTTAAAAATGAAAGTCGATCAGCTTTTTCCAAAATGAAAGGGTAATACTGAAAAGGAAAACGCCTAGGAAAACATCACCCATGAAACCCGCCACCCAGAAACAACTCCAAAATTATAGATGTCGACTTATTTTCTTTCTTTTCTTTTTTTGGTCCTGTAAATAGATGGATATTTGCAAACAGCTCATGCCTGCATAAGCTGATTATGACAGTATCTAGACAAAGAGCGAGCCTCACACTCTCCAGTTCTCAAGGCCTGCCAAAGTAATCACACTTAGAAACAGGAGCTACGATGGTCTCAGGCTAATTCAAAAGGAACCCTGCAGTTGGGAATATACATGTGACCACCAGGCATGAAAACAGGGCAGGCCAAATGCAAAGCCACAGATAACAGACACCCCTGGGAGACAACACAAACCAGAGCACTCCCAGCCCAGATGAGGGGAATGAGCCTTCCTTCCTGGACCAGTGTTCAACAAATATTTCTGAATGAATGGTAAAAGTTACTATATGCCAGGTACAGCAGGGGACGCTAAGACACACAGGACTCAGTCTCTGCCACCAAGAAGCTTTTCTGTCTAATGCAGTGGTTCTTGGTCTAGGGCACCCATCACAAACACCTGGAGATGGGGAGCCTTTCCAAAATACTAAGGCGCCAAGGCCTGCCCCAGACCTTCCGAATCGCCTCTGAATATAGGGTCTGGCGCACATACTTCTCAAATAGTTACCCAAGTGATGCTGGCATGCAGCTGAGAACCTCCACTCCAGATAGCACAATAAAGCTAGTGTTATATTTACAAATATTGGGGGTGGGCATGGGGAGAGGGGTGAAGCAGGTAATTTTTTTTATTTTTAAGCATCAATCCTTCCTCCCCATCAGCTTTCCTCAACCTGACAGCACCTTGCAGTAAGACAAAGCAGGCAGAGATCAAGGGACACTCCCCAAGGGTCCAAGATGTGGCCCTGAGCCATTTCTAATCCAGGGGGCAGCTGCTCTCCTTTAGCCAGAAGATAACACGGGACCTCATCGTAAGAAAACACACAAGACTGTTGAGAAACTCGTGGCCTCAGGTGCCCTTTACCTGAGGAGGCTTCCCACACAGGCCTTGGCAAAGAGCTACAAGTGATGCCAAGGACACTCGTCCCCCGGAAGGGAGGGAACCCCAGCATCCGGTGCCTGCTGGCCTGTCCACAGTCCAGCAAGCATGTGAGAGCAGGGGAGAGGACTCAGGAAGCCAGTAGGAGACCCAGGCTCACATGAGCACAATCAGCCCCAAATCCATGCCCCCATCAAAGTCAAGAGTAGGACTGTCCCCACCTCCCCTTTTCCCTACTCCCCTTAATAAAGGGGATTTCTGTGAATTCTTTTCATTGTCTTGGCTCCCCTCCCTCTGTGACCCATTATTCGTCTTCACGCAAACGCTGTCTTCCTCCTCCCAGTCCTCGAAGGACCCGCAGAGTTATCACCTCTCGCTATTTGCCTTCGTCCATTCCAGTGCTCTTTAGTAAATGGCCTACTATGTGCAAAGCACAGTAGATACAAAGATAAACAAGATGCAAACCCATTCTTCAAGGAGGGCAAAGACATACCGGATAGGAAATCATGAGAGGAAACACAACGAAAGAGATAGCCAGGGGGTCACGGGCACACAGGGAATGAGCAAGGATCACGGAAGGGCCGCCTCGGGAACCAAGGATGAGTCGATGATGGCCAGGTGGTGCTTGCAAAGAAGAGACCATGAGCAAAGCACAGAACTAACCCCACGCCTGGGTCAGTGGGAAGAAACTGCAGACACTTGAGTGTGACGAGCAGGTGAGGAACCGGCAGGCAGAGGCCGGGACGCCCCATCCTGAGTCCTCGGGGTGCCACCCATAGTTTTGACAGGCTTGTCCCAGATGTGCTTTCATGACTTAGAACCACAGGCCTTATCGCAACCTGTCATCACAGGGCAACTAAGTCGACGGCTCCAATTAAAGTCTCCTGAGACACAGGCGTGGCCACATCCTTCCAGCAAGGCCCATCTCTGGATAAAAGCTCCTGTACCACAAACTCCAGAGGCCAAGTTCTCCAAACAGCAACCCCTGGCCTTTAATTTGGTGGCATCCAGGCATTGTAGTCCGAACCTGACTATTTATGGTTACAAAATGTCTCTCTAATGGTTGGGAGTGTGTAGATCAGAGTTTAGGGACACACGAGATTAGAGGCCATGCTCTAAAATTGAGCCCTGTGTTTCCCCAGGGGTTTGGAAAAGGCAGATGACCACTGGGTTGTGTCACGCCTAAAAGCAGACACGCTCACGACCCGCGGTCACGTGGAATTATAGGCAACGAGGGGTCTCGTTTGTCGGGAGAGCCGGGCAGCCTAAAATCTGCAGAATCTGCAGAGAGAGCACTTTCCCGATGGCTTTGCTTACATCAAGTCATTAGTCACTTCAGCCTCCGGGCCCGTTTCCTTCTCTATAAACACAGCCGCCCCCAGCACCACCATCGTCAACACGTACTGCGTAATTACTGTGTGTCCAGCACTGTCCACAACAACCCTATGAGGTAGCCGACCATATTTCACTGATTCAAGGAGCAATCCTGGACTCTGTTCTAGAGCCAACCTTTTTTCTCCCCACATTCTAACATCTCTGAAAAGAATGTCACAGTTTCACGGCAAGATTCTTCTCTCGGTGGTATAAAAAATAAAAGTTGCAGCTTAACTGACAGTATCTTGGGTTGGAGGAGATATCTATTTCCACCCCGTTCTTACTGATAAGGACAGTGAGCACGGAGAGGGTAGATAATTCGCCCGCATGCAAACATGGGCACCATGGAATCTGCGGGGTGCCTTTCAGCAGCACTTAAATGATTCGAATGTGTATATACTAAGCAGCAGCGCTGCCTTCCAACACTGAAAACAAAAATTAGTCCTGCAGCGCCGGGCAGCCTAAAATCTGCAGAATCTGCAGAGAGCCTAAGACATTACTCTCCGTGGTTCCTTCAAGATTCCTTTGCTCAATTCAACAAACGATTCAGTGGCTAATCCCACTTTTCCTCTCATTCTCGTCACTGAACATTGCCTGCCACCCTTTTCCAGTCTCTACGGACCTCAGTTCATAAAATTCCATCCAAAGATCATTCGCTCACTCAGTCTCACCTTTGGGACTTTACTTACTTAGTCTCCATTCCCATTCTGCACCCTCCTCCAGGAAGCCTTCAGTGATTTCCTCCTGGCTACTCTCGCTCTCCTCCTTTCCCCCAGCCTCCCGTAGGGTCCTGGCTTGGCCAGGCAGAGCTTAGAAAGCCTAGCAACAAAAAAGCTGGCCTCTGAAGACAGAGAGCAGAGCTAAAGTCGTACTCTTCTCGCTGATGGGCCTTGTGACGTGGGGTGAGTTATTTAACATATCTGTGCCTCTACTGGTTCATCTGTCAAATATTGGTGCCTACCTCACAGAGCTATTGTGAAAATTCAGAGATGGCACACAGCACCAAGCACACAGGAAGTGCTCGATAAGCATTAGCTCTTACAGTTATTTCCCACTGTATTATAATGACCTGTTTATCTGTTTACATTCTCCATTAAACTGATCTCACCAGGGCGGACAATGGATCATATTCCTTAGCATATCCCCAGGGCCTAGCCCTGTGACTAGCTCCCAAGAGCTCAAATAAATATATGTCCAATGAATGAATGAATGAATGAATGCACGCATGCCTGTGTGCATTACACACACTAGCGGTCATGCTCTGAAATGCGTGGGCAGGCAGCCGTGCAAACTACCAACTCCGACACAAGTGCTAAATAATGTTCTATTAAGTGCAACAGAAGGAAAAGGTAATTCTGGCATAAAGGTGAAGGAAAATATTGACAGAAGCGGAAGGAACAAAGACGTGTGGCTCGAGGGAGTGGCAGGAGTGAAGGCAAAGAGGCTCCAAGTGCTCCATGTTCCCAGGAGCGGGTAGAGCTCATAGCTGGGACCCACGGGCCCCCTGAAAGCAAATGGAAAGCTGGGTGAAGGCATATCTTTCCAAGGAGGAAGCCCATGGCTTTCATGCTTACTTCCAGGAAGTGGAGATGGACGGCCCCTGTGACAGTGTGTCCGGTGAGGGGACAGAGAGAGCTGAGGGAGAATTGAAGGGGGGATCACACATTTCAGGATGAGCCCAGCTGGCAGGGGGTTAGAGTGCCATCGGCAGAGTGTGAACTTTATCATCACACAGCGATGGGGGGTTGTGGAGGGTTTTCAAACAGGGAAGAAAATGGGGTGATGGACTTTGAACTGCAGGACAGAAAATCCACTAGCTACAGGGAGGCCCAGCAGGAGAGGAGGAAGAAGACCAGTTGGAGGTCACTGGTGGAGCACAGGAAGGAGAGAGGCAAAAGTGGGAACAGGAACACAACTCGAGGTTCCCACTTATGAAGCAAGAAAGTTCAGATGAAGCCCACGTTAAGTCTGGCCTTGTTAGCTCTACACGAAGCAAAGGAAAACACACTGGAGAGCGGGCTGGGGTTCAGGCGTCGGGGAAGCGATGCCTCCGTTTCCCCTCTTAGAATCCCACGCAGGCCGTGAGCCTGAGGTGTGTGCAGGACATGGGGGGAGGGGCTGGAGGGTGGTCAGCACCGGCGAGAACGCGAGCAGAACAAACCATCCAACTCGTTAGTTCAGACTTAATTAATTCACCCTCCGTGGTAGATCAGGGATAGAGTCTGAGTTAATTCCGAAAATGTGTTTTTGTAAGTAATACCAATTAACATAACAGACTCTTAGGAGACGTCTTAAACGTTTAAGACAGCAGACACTCCTGAGGCGTGACGTGGTGGAAAGGACACGACACTCACGGAGGCTAAGGTCTTGAGTTCAAACCCCGGGTCTTTTGGGGGGAAATGGGGAATTAGTGTTTAACGAGTACAGAGTTTCAGTCTGGGAAGATGAAAAGTCCAGAAGGACGGTGGTGATGGCTACACAACAATGTGAACGTACTTAATGTCACCGACAACGGTCAGAATGGTAAATTTTATGTTACGTATATCTTACCACGATAAATAATAATAGCCCTGCAAGGTAGGTATATTATCATTTCAGATAAGTGAGAAAACTGAGGCTTTAAAACGTTCTCTAACTAGCACGAGTTCTGCGGCTAAGCTGCAAATCTAAGATTCAAAGTCTGCAAGGCTTTCGCCTCCACTGGCTAACTCCGAAACCAAGATGGCGGCGGGATGGGCCGCTAGAGCACAGCAGGGCCATCGGCCACACGGGCTCCCGCAGAGCCGCTGAGTGGGCTGGAGGACGCGGTCTGGCCGCTCCCCTCCAGTGTTGTGTTTTCACGCTACAATCAGTTCCACATGCCACATCTTGTCAAGCACATTTTTGTCTGGCCCTAAATCTACAAATGTCTTCATGGATAATAATGCTGTATGCAGTCAGTGTCATGAGATCTGCCTGATCCAAAAGACACAAAGCTGGGTTGCCACACCTCGGTTCACAGCCCCATCAGGCTCTCTTCCTCTCTCTTTTGCATTCTCAAATGCCCCTTCCTCTTCCCTGTTCCTGGTGGGTCTGCAAATGGATTCCTTACTCCATGGGATCACGACCAGCTAAAAACTTCCCATCAGCCATTTTCTTTGAGGATGGCAAACAGAACTACCAAGTCAACTTAACATGTCTCCTGACACTCTTCAACAGCATGCCAGATTCAGCCATATGGAGACAAACATCAACAGCTCTGAATGGGACCAGAAAACAAAAATGTGAAGATACCTAAAGCAGCTAAATTTAAATCAAGATCTCAGTGTGGTTGGTCAGCTATTCAAAATGGACCATCATTCTGAAAATAACTTCCATTCCCAGAACCCAAACTCCATTCTTAGCTATATCTATCGGATCTCACCTGACACAAGCTTTTATCCAGCAAATTCTACAAAGCTTATCAAGGTTTGGCTCCCTTTGTTCCTGTGATGTAAAAGAAAGACCTTTTGGTTCACACGGGCCTACCTTCAATGCATTGAATGTATCAGACTCCCAATCAAAGCTGCTGAAGAAACACAAGCCTTGTGGAGTAGACAGACATTTTGATTGCATCTGGCATTTAAGCCCTTGTTTCAAAGTGAGTTTACTGATGCTGGATTTCATTTCGCTCTTGAAATGCTGAGCAAAACATCTCTCGGTAAATACCAGCAGCAAAATAAGACCCCCACCACCTACACCCTCCAAAAGTGCAATCCTTAGGCGCTCACGATAACATGGTACAATTAGAGAAGGTTTCATCTTCACAGTTTTAGGTTCTATTTTCTCTATAAATACTTACTCATTTTCTAATTAAACAAACAATTAGTAGAAAGCACAGCCTGAGAAACTGCGTAGGCGTCACCATCTTACTACACTGAGATATTGTTGACAAATGATGCTAACCAAGGGGTGAATAAAATGTGTTTGGTTTCTAATGTTTGCACAAGCGGAGATAACCACTCAGCCAAGCTTTCACAATACAGCCAAATTCAAACTTGAAATATACACTTTTAATGATAGACATCCTAAATGGAAAAACAGTTCCCTTAGATAAAGCCCAGATTTCTTAGACTGGAGGCGGGGGGAAGCTGACCAAAGAATACATTCAAGGCAGTTCTGTTTATTTTGTCTGTTTTATAGGATGCTACAGTACTGCAGAAGGTCCCAGTCAGGAATGAGTCAAAGACAATGAGCCACAGAGTTTTGGTTGCTTTTACTGAGGTTCAGCATGTCTGTCTACACATACTCAGGGATACAAGGCAATGGCCTTTATAGCTCGTGTGCTAAAATCTGGTGGTTCCACTTGACTAAGCAAAGTTAATATTTGCTCTTCTTGGTTTAGTCCTAGTAAAAGAAAATGGATAGTTCTAACACTGTGGTCTCCCTACGCCACACAAAGGCAGATGGTACAAGCATCTTGCTCCTGTTCTGATAGCATCCAAATATCATTGTCACAAAATGATGTGTCTGCCGCACAGGCTATTTTTAAATTCATTCATTTAAAATTCCTATTCATTCATTTGTTATAGATACAGAGGTACGTGATATTCTGCCCTCACGGAGATTACACGCTACTGGACAGGAAACAGATGAAAGAAGTCATGCAAACGAGAACTTCATATAATTCCAAGTGCCACAGAACAAGGCAATGGAAGGGAGAGTGAATGAGGGATACGAGGAAGGAGGATGGGGGTACTTCAGCCAGGGCGGGCAGTCGGAGAAGGCCTTTCCAAGGTTACATTTGAGCTGAGAGCATCCAAAAGTCTGGGGAAGGACAACCCAAGCAGAGGGAACTGCAGATACAGTGCCCCTGGGATCTAGTACTGCTGAGCATAACAAGCTAGGGAGACAGTGGTGGCGGAGGGGCTTAGAGGTCAGGCAGGGGCACCCCATGCAGCCTTGCAAGCCACGGTCAGGAACTTCTGATTGTGTTGCACCTGCAAAGGAGTCTCAGGAATCAACAAGGAGCTACTACTTCAAATACGAATGAACAGATGAGCTCAGCAAACATAATACACTTAAAACTGATCATGTGCGAAGATAAAAATAAGGACCTGGACTTATGATAAACACCATTTATAGAGCACTCCAGGGCCCATGAAGAGCGTTCGCCAAATCATCTCATTTGGATGGTGATGTCGGAGCAGTGAGCGTCAGAGGTTAAGGGCAGGCAGTACAAAGAATTGCCTAGCTCTTAATTACTAAGAAACCAATCCATCCCATCTCTAAAGTGGTTAAACAAGAAAACTCCAAGACTTTAGGTGAAAGGAAGTGGCTCCCTCTGAAGACTTCAGATAATCTAATACAGGCTGGAATATGAACCTGAGTGTCAAAAGGCCTGATCACCAAAAGAAAACACGCAGCTGCCATGTTAAATACAAGATGGGGGCGTCTATAATTTTCCATTGTGATCGGTTCAGATGAGCCCTTCTGGAACACCTGCTTTTTCATTGTTTTTCTGTTTGTTTGTTTTCTGAAGTGCCTCTTCATCTCTACGGCTGAAAAGCTTATCAGGTCTGACTTGCTCCAATCTCTGTCTTTCTACACTGGTCTCCCTTCCAGGTCCATCATGTCAGGCTAATCCTCCTCAGATACTTCTCTCCCCACAGCACTTCTGAACTCAAAAACCCTCCAGATCCTCTTCCAGAATCAAATCCTCACCTGACCCCTCTGACACGCGCCCACCTCTTTTCTCTCATTGCTTTTGACCCAGCTCTTCTCCTCTCCAGAGATGAGTCTCCACACACCTCTCACCAGTGCCAAGTTGGACAGTACCCCTCGGACGTCGGTGTTCTTGCCAGGCTGTCCTCCATCTTTGTACCCAAACTCACTGTCCCCCAGGACCAGAAAAGTCACATTTCTTCCCTGAAGTCTTCCTTCCCTATTCTTGCCCTCACCAGCTGCCTTCTCTTCTTAAATCCACCCCCCACCCCCAACACACACACAGACACACACACACACACACACACACACACACACACACACACACACACACACACACACACTCAGAGTTTCCATAAGGAAAGATAATTTTCAGAAGATGATCAAAGTTAGATACAGAATATTTTAAGACATTCCTATTCCCACTGGGTGGCTCCAACTGGAGAAGGATTCATGGCGAAACAAGTTAATTCAAGACGTCCCAGGTACAAGTTACAGTGCTGGACACCTGACACCATCTAGACAGCAGTTCTTCAACAAGCACTAGACATCTCTCACGTAGCGACCACCTCAATTAAAAACACAGCACCTTGCCCCAAGAAATAGGTGCTCTGATCAACGTCCATTTCCTCTGTAAACACAACCTAGGAAGAAGAAATTGAGATCCTCCATTCATGAATACATCATGATCAAAACTATTCGTACAGGACAATAATAAGGCTAATAAGAAGAAGTTTACTTTCTGCGATACTCGGTGATTTACAGGAAAATTCCTAACCACTCAACACACACTCAGGGTGCATGTGTCTACACACAGTAAGTCCTAGTCTGTAGAAGTTTTAAGAAAATCAGGCAGCCACCTCCACACAGTATCTTTAGGGATGTCAACTGAAATACATGCTTCATCATTATCTCAAGGAATGCCAGTTAAAGATGTATATTTATTTTTAGCACGTGTGGGCTGAAACAGCAAGATGCACCCAGATTCTAAGGGAGGCTAGTATTAACCCATTAATATTACTCTTGTCCACTTATAAATATGGAGAAGGAAGAAGAGCATTGTGGAGAGATGTAGCCTTCATCTACTATCCAAGACAGAGAAGCAAGCTGACTTCTACTTCCTTCCCTTTTGAGTTACAGCTCGTGAGCCAAATCCATCCACTTGGCTCTGGACTAAGCAGTCAGGGTCCCCCCAGGCCAGAAGATGAAGTTACTACATGTTCTACAGCAGACTGCTGTATTATGGTAGTAAGGTGAGCTGTGTTTTACAGTGGCACCAAAATACGAAATGACAGCACAGATGAGCTGAGGAGGGAAAGCGGCATAAAGTGAAGCGCTGAGCCAAAGAGGAGGCCACACACATATTCACGTGTATGCTCCTCTCGAAGAAAATCACTCTTAAGAGGGCTGCATGTAAAGCTGGTCACAAGCACACATGTGACCCGGATGCGGGCATGCCAAGTAAACCCAACACAAGGCCAAGATCCCAAAGCCCTGTGCAAGTCCCAGAGGGAGATGAGAGAGAGGGCTGCTCTCAGCCATTCCTCCTGAGCTATTTTAAGCACCATGACTTCATCCTCGTTTGCTCTGAAGCAGCACAGATGGGTCGCATCAACTTATGTTACCATAGGAAGATAAGGGAACCCAGGGTCGAGGCAGTGTACTTCTCATGCCTCCTGGGAGGGCGACAAGAAGCTAGAACTGGGATGTGTGAAGCAGCTGAAAGCACTGTTTTTTTGCTTTTTGTTTTTTCCTTTTTAAAGCCTCAGAGCATTGCACAAACACTGCCACAGTTCATGAAACCAAATTCCAGATCCACCTGAAAAATGGCACAAGGCGAATCGCTGGTAAAGTAGCCAAGCCTCTCGGTTTAGTCAGGGCCAACTGCGGTGAGAGCAGTTCCAGCCGCTGCAGACAAAGGAAGGCTCATCTCCATGAAGGAGCGGAAGAGACGGAAGTTCCAGCTGGAACATGGCTCGAGGCAGACTGGGGCTCCCACGCGACAGCTCCTTAGGCAAATACACCTTTGAAGGCATGGGCTTTTCCTTGCATCTTTCCAAGAAACTTAATGAACCAGACAATAACGGGCGGGCATTTAATAAATTACGTTTATTAAACCTCTCTTAGGCGCTGCACGTCTTATTAAAAATGCCTAGCGAGCCTCTTTTAATTCTTATTATTTCTATTTTAAAAGACCAAAGCCGGTTTGAAAAGGTGGAAAAATAACCAGGCCAAAAATGCACAGCTGGTAAGACTCGGAGTGAAGAGCAACCGCTCAGTGGGAACTGTCAAAGAGCTCCGCCTTTTACTTAGAGGCAGACTAGAAGTTTCTAGAGGAATACTGACCCTTCCCTCGTCTACCCAATTTGTCGGCTTCTCCCATCACTCTACCAACAAACGGCATAGAGAAATAATGAAGACGTACAAAAAAACAGAAAAACCTAGGGGTCAATTCTGTACTTCCTAATGACATGACCTTGAGCAAGTCCCATCGCCCCCGAGCCTCGGGCTCCCTGTGCATTTAATTCTTCCTCTGTTACAGGTTGGAGACCAAGTGCATATAGCACTGAGAGCTGGCAATTTGGCCAGCATACCATATGTTGTAGCAATGAGGCAGAGTGTGAGAGGGGGTGTGGTTGTGTGTGTGTGTGTGTGTGTGTGTGTGTGTGTATTTAACTGAGGTGTGAAATTGACACAACATGCAATTAACCATTTTAAAGTGAACAATTCAGTGGCATTTAGTACATTCACAATGCTGTGCAATGACCACCTTTATCTAGTTCCAAAATATCTTCATCACTCCCAAATAAACTCCCATGCCCACTGAGCAGTCAGCGGTCCCCATTACCCACTTTTGATTCTAACACGTACTTGAGGCAGACCTTGATCATGGAAATGGTATCTGGGGGGGTGCTGCTTTCTTTGTTAATTCATCACACTCAATCTCTCCTTTTTTTTTTTTTTTTAGGTCAAGAAAACTAGACCAAGAACTTCCAAGGCCAAGTCAGACATGTGAAGCCTTTGTGAAGAAAGGAATGAGAAGGTGCTTATTCCTGATGCGACTTTTAATCATAACTGAGAACATGCAGCAAGACTTCCACAAAATTGGCCATTATCCCAACGTGCGTGGACAACGTAAAGGCTGTAAGAAACATTCCATTCTTTGCAAAGTAAAGATACCGGAGGAATGCGGAGAGAGCAACGGGATGCAGGAGACGGCGAAAGCACAAGCCCTACGGCTGAGCCCTTCGCCACGGCTTCAGAACACCTGGCCTTCCACTGTGCAGAACCACGGTCATCAAGCCGACACTTTCTCTACCGGCCAGAGGCTTTCAGCTTAGGGCTTCAAGCAAAGCGGGCAAGCAGTGGGCATCCTCACAGGCCTTCCATCACGCCTGCACAGGCTGGGTCCAACGCAAGAACAATATGCTCGAATCTAAACTTTGGCAACGGAAAGGCTGTATTGTCCTCTTAATGCAATCATTATTTGGCTTCTAAGACCACTCCCCACCAAAACAAAGAGACCCAATTCCCTGTCTGTGTTAGGAGTCTTAGGTTGCCAAGGGAAAAAAGTCTGTTCCTTTGAATTCTCTTTTAATCTACGGTTTGGGGCCTCAGATGCGGTCTAATGTGAATGCCATCACAATGGGCTCCTCGAGGGGGCAAAATGCAGCCCCGCCTCAGGAAGCAGGGCTGCCGGCGCGGTCCCTGTGAGCCAGCCAGCCGCCGGCACCCGGCACACAGCGATTACAGGGACTCGGCACTACCACCTGTGTCAAGTGTTCTCCGTCATACACATAACAACGTCAGTCAGATGAACGTTCTCACACTGCTCACCATGCGATGCAAAGAGAAAAACGGACTCTTCGAAATTTTAAAGGTACTCAGGATGGAACACAGAAGGGGAGAGAGAGAGCCCCACCCCTCTTCTCGCCGGCTGTCCCCGTAATCACTAATCGTTCATTTTTTTCTTTTGTCTTCTCCAAGCAAGACTCTCAATTCAGAGATATACAAATCAGGAAGGAGGGAGCAAAACTTTTTAAAAGAAAGATTCATTTTCGACATTTAAATTTTACTAGAGGCAGGGGAGAGGTAAGGAAAAACATTTTTCACCCCAACCTCCGCCCCAACTCCTTCCACCCAAGCTACTCTGCTCAAATCAGGGGTCGGCAAACTTCTTCTGTAAAGGGTTATTTAGTAAATTTTCTGGGCTCTGTGGGTCTGTCTCTGTTATCACCCAGCCCTGCCTCTGCAGCACAAAACTAGCCAGAGACCAAACCTTAACACCAGGCTGGCTGAGTTCCAATAAAACTTTATAGATAGACTCTTAGGTTTGAATTTCACATTAACTTTTACATGCCATGAAATATTACTCTTGATTTTTTTCAACTATTAAAATACTATTCTTAGCTCATGGGCCAGCAGCGAGCTGGATTTGGCGCACAGGCTAGAGCTGACAGCCCTGCTTTAAATTATTGATGGGGGGTGCAGTCTATGTGGGTTCTCGTTCTCTCTCTCTCTCTCTCTCTCTCTCTCTCAAAAAGAGAGCACCTACCTCTGTTATACGAATCCCGAGTTTGAAAATTCCGTTTGTCACTTCTGGGTGGAAAACTACAAATTTTAAAATGTGCCTACTTACCTCTAAAAGTTAAACGTTCCACTCCCTTTCCTTCGAAAGAGAAACACAAGTGTAGTTATTTATATTTTCTGAATCAGACCGGTAGGTACTCACTGGATGCCTCTATGTGCTCAGCACTGGTCACGCTGCAGGATATAAAGTGGATCAAGTATCTTATTCCCCCTAAAGGTCTTTGGTCCCCGAGAGCATTCAGGGGTACAGTGTCAGGACAGAGGTGCAAGATTGAGGCTGATTCCTCCTAAACCATGACCTCCGTTGATCCTCCTTCGATCCACTGCATGCATTTTGGAGATGATTTTAGCTAGGGCTTAGTATATTCCTTTGTGGCAATAAAGCTGGTGGCGTGGTCTCATAGGAACAATCCTAGACTTTAAATCCTAATTCTGCCGTTTAGTTCTCTGACCCTGGGCAAACTAATTCACCTCTCCAAGTCCATGAGTCAAATTCAACCTGCGAACTCAAAAATCAGTAGATTTCCCATAATGCCCAGATTCTGGCTGTGCCTACAACTGTGCTGCCCAGCAAAGTAGCCATAAGTCATGTGTGGCTATTTAAATTTAAATTCATTCAATTAAAATAAAATTGGAAGTTTGGTTCCTCCGTCATGCTAGCCACATATCAAGTGCTCGCCGGCCACGCATGGCTGACGTACTGGACAAGGAACATTCCCTCCATCACAGAGCACGTGCTGGCCAGCGCAGTTCCTAAAACTCTGAGAATCTAGGCCCACGTTCCAACAAGACAACACTGGCCAGTGTCATCTACTTGCTTTACACAGGACACAGCTTTTCCGCTGGAAGCCTGACTCCATTCGTTCATTCATTCATTCATTCATGTGACCCACTCAGTTCTTTAGATGCCATTGTCAAACCCTGCCTGGCCATTACTCGTGCTAAAAGCTGACGGAGCAGGGGCGGGATTAGACAGATTCGAATTCTTCACCTCTGAAGCTGAACTGCATGGGTTGTGTGTCCCCTGTCTCCCTCCCTCCTCCTCTCTCCCTCCCTCTCTCGTTTTCGCCGCAGTGAGAAGGTTAACCGGTATGACGACAGATTCTACCCAACGAATGGCCTACTGGCTTCCGGAGTCATCTCTTCGTGACGAATGTGTACTTGTCCAACACGGTTCCCTGTGCTTTGAAAAATCAGGTTCATCCCTTGCCCACCGACAAAAATTCAAGAATATCGATTTCCACAGGAACGGCCACTTTCTCCTTTGAGATAGGTATTAAGGTACATGCATTCTCTCCCATTCTGGACAGTTAGCCCTACTGAGCCAAAATCCTTGCCTGAACTGCTTCAGAAGCCCTTTCCAGAAGCTGGCCCGGTCCTCTAACTGTGGGATGTGCTCAGAGTATGTTGGCTGAACCAAAAAACCATCATCTGGTCACAGTGGAAAATCTGGGTGCAGTGTAGAAACCCACAATACCGATACGGGTCAACTCATAACACTGCCATATCCAGGCCCATAACGAACTTCAGAGAATGCCAAGAGAAGATTTATAAGTTGTGGGAACCTCAGACTTCCCCACACATTTGCAACAAGGTGTAGGAGAAAGAGCTTGGAAAGCTGCCTAACTCCTCACTTTGTACAAGATTTAACCAGGACTAAACCCAACAGTCACCCTCGAAAAGGGAATTAATCTCACGCACCCACTGGGATTTAACTAAAATCTCCTCCAACAACTGCCAAGAGGCTCTTTGAACTCGGTCTTCCTCGTCCTCGCCAGACTTTTCTTTTTTAGTTTCGGGGGTCAGCAGAAGAGTAAGTCAGGTGCTCCTGGTCATCACTGATGTATTAAGCCCTGAGGGACATGCAGGGAGAATGAAGAGTCACAGCAGAGCTTCAGCTGTCAGTACTTAAAGTGTGAAGACAGAATGGTCCCCAGGAAGAGATTTCTAAATGGCAACTGCTTTGCCACTGGATGAGACCAGCACATCTGGCACAGAGGACTTCTCCCAAGCAGGACAAGTGCATCTCTGGCTCAGGAATCGGGTGTTGAAACAAAGTACCGGGCAAGGCCAAGAGGCAGGCAGCCCAGGCAGGGACGAGGATGAGCCACTCGAAGACATCAAACCTCTGTCACTGCCCGTCCACTGCTGCCTCCCCTTCTCAGCTAAAAGCATTACTCCAAGGTAAAGGTGGGGAGGAGGATTATAAGAAAAAACAAAGGTTATTTATATGCCACAACAAGGGTGCTTAACCTCCAGAATCCAAAATAACATTTCTATTGTATTAATAGTATATAATATACCTAATACACGAATTGTATATTTATTACAATACTTCTATTATAGTCATCTCTCTGAAAGAACACTCGGGAATTGACCATAAATGTACTCTTAATAAACTCATCAACCACGTAGACTTGCTGGAGAACATTCATCAGTGCTGGGCACAGTGTGTTTACAGCATGAAGGCTCGTCCCTCAGCAAAACAGGTGAGACTGCAAGGCGCTACCCGCCCCCATCCCACCCACCCCTGCTGCTGGTCGCCCGGGAGACTCTGTGTTTACTTTTCCCCAGGTCTCCATTCCCAGGGGAGGAAGGCTCAGCCAGGCCACAAAGACCCTCAAGGCCAGAGTGGTGGTTTCTTTAGACCACAGGAAAGGAACTCCTTAATCCTGGTTCAGGAAATTAATAATCTATTCAAGGCCACCGGGGGATTAAGTGGCAGGTCACAGAGCAGAGAGGTCTCCCCTGCATGGGGCGGGTTCCAGCAGTTGGTCAGAATGGAGGGCCACTGCGCCCGGCTTCCTGCCAGGGGCAAAGCTGGACTTCACAAACCTTAACGCAAACGTGTGTACAGAGTCCGAAACAACACAGGGATGCTTTAAAAAATGATGAACTCAAGCGACTCGTCTGCCAGTCAGCATCACGACCCTCTCTGAGGCCAACCTCCGGACTCCCACGTGTGGTTTACATCAGAGGAGCCACTGCAAGCACAAAACGTACTGTGCACACGTCCGTCTCAGTTTGTGTCGTGTGTGTGTGTGCATGTGCGTGTGTTTAAAACGTCCACACGGAAACTGTGCCCATCCCAAGTACACTGCAAACTATTCCACTGACAGAGGGACCCCGACCACAGTCTAGTTTCAATCGTCGGCACCTCTCTCAGCTACTTCCTAGTTTCCATTTCTAAATCACGACAGCACAGAACTGAGCCCCGAACACATCTTCTCGAAGACTCTTCCCCACGATCCTGACATAGGTGCTGAGTCCAACTTATAGACGAGGACACCGGGGCACGCAGAGGTTAAAGCAACGTGCCGAAGATCACGCTGCAGAATCGGTGCAGTCCGGGACTCGGTCCCAGTCAAGGGCTCTTCACCATCACACTTCGCAATTTCACTCGAACGATGGGTTAGCGTGCACAGCGGAAATCGCTTACCCTTATTTACGTTTCACACTGAAATCATTTCTGTGGTTGTTACGTGCAGGGTGGGAAGCTGTTTATCAACATGTATGCCGACCACTGTCTTCAGCAACCTCCCTCATGCAGGGTTCACTGTTTACTGACTGGTGGCTCCCTGGGGGTGACACAGCCATTGGGGGCACAGCAGCTGGCGTCCAGAACCAACATGGCAACCCTTCAATGCTGCCTCTTCACAGAGGCCAAACAACACTTCAGTAGCCATGAGGAGCAGCACAGGGACAGTGCAGAGCCCATCTAGGACAACAAGCATTTGGTTTTGACGCTCAGAGAACGGGAAAGCTCCAGCTTCAATTCCTATGGGGTAAGAATTATAGCCGAGAAGAGGCTGCAGGGGCCGGTCTGGCCCTTGTCAGGCAGATGGAGTCAGGAGGTGGGAGGCCAGGCCGCTGGGTGGAAGGCAAAGGGTGAAGGCCAGCTGCCTGCGCCAGTGGCCAAGTGCAAGGCCAGCTCAGGGCAGCTGAATGCAACAGCAGTCCTCATTTCAAAGAAGGGGAACAAAGTAGGGAGGGGCAATGACACAGGAGGGACCCTTTCCTTGTGGCGCGCGCACAGAGACAGCACATGATTGGATGCGGTAATGCGAAATAGCATTTCGAGCCAAATTCATACTGAACACAATCAAAGAAAACAAGGGGGTTTCTGAAGCCGAATCACATCCCCCACCACGTTCTTAAAGAAAACAAAACTGGATGGGCTTTGAAATACGGATGTTTTGTTTTGTCTTTGAAACACCGACAAATGGTGGTTCCGGCCCTTCCTTCTCCAAACTATTGTCACCGGACAGGTGACCAGGTTCTTGTCAACATCATGAGAAAGGATTTACGGACACCGTGACCTTTTCAGACCGTCTTGGTTCCTCTCCTGATGTTTTCAAAGCAGTAAATCAACAGTGCACTAAACAGTCTGGCCCCATCTTACTCCATGTGGCTTAAACCCGGTGTGTTTGTGTTTGATGCTACAGGTCTCCCATTTAGAGTATGCAAAAAACAATAACGATGAAGTTTCGTACACCTAAATGCCTTTGGTTAGAAAGGAACAGATTCAAAATTCAAAAAATTTAATTTAATTTAAAAACAAAGGGGAATAGTGACACTAACCATCCCCAGTAAAGGAACTGTGAACAGACGCACATACACACATATTCTGCCCTCTCCCCACTACTCCCCACCTCTCTCTCTCTCTCTCCTTCTCCCTCTCTTTCGGCTTTGGGCTCAAAACTTAGGAGGGAATTCCCAGGAAGGCTGGCTCCTTTGACAGCCTGGAAAGGAACGCAGGTCCATCTCCAGACTGGAAAAGCTGGCTGGAGGCCAGAGGGGGGGCAACCTCTTCCCAGGGTTCCAGCACAAAGGAACCCACTGTCACGTCTGGGTCAACTTCTCTGCAGGCAAACACCACCAGACACAGGGTAAGAAGAACATCAGAAACCATCCCACTGAGACGGTCACTCGACAGCTGGGCAGACGCGTACTCAGGAGCAAGGAAACCAAATGTGGTGGCTGAACACTCAGGCTCTGGACCCAGATGCCAGTTCTCCGCCTGCAGTGGTAGTATCAGAAGCTGCCCCGTGGGTGCGGTGACGCCATAAGGAACCAGTAACTATTCCCAGTGAGGAGGCCTCCGTGCTCTGTGGCTACTGACACACGCCCATCTCCGTCGTCAAACCAAGAGCGAGCTTCGGTTCCTTGGAAAGCAAAGAAGGTGACCTAAGCCTCGGGACTGATCATCTAAACAAATGGAATTTTGTTCCTGTCAACAGCACTTTAAAAGAGGAGAAACGATCCTTTGGTTTGCAGCCACGGCCAAAACTCTCAGACCACGGATGCATCGCAAGAGTAGAAATGGCCACAGTAACACAAAAACCTTTCATTATGTTTTTTTCTAGGCAAACTGTAAGCTACTTCGCATTCTTTTTAGCTTTTTTTTTTTTTTTTTAAGCATCTAATACCATGGCCATTAAAGACCACCTCTGAAAGTCTTTGCTGAGCATCAGAATGAGGCAGCTGGGATGCTGGCACGCGGAAACGTCCAATCCTGTCATTTTGCAAAAGGAATTCATGCTCATCATTAGCGATGCTTTTGTCCATGCCAGAAGGAAAATATAAAGGCTCGACTACGCTTAAGTAAATTCTACCCGAGCCGACTGCCACACGATTTTATAAATTATAGAGTAACAGGGAAGATCAAGATTTTGTGAATTGCGAGCCTAAAGAAAAAGATGAACGAGGCAGCCACATTTCAAAAAGAAGTCAGGTTAAAAATGTTAATTTCTGACAAGATGGTTACATTTTCTTTCTCCTCCGTGAAGTAAATAGTAAGTAATCAAAAATCTTAACATCCTAAGAAAAGGTATATATTTAACCATCACTATAGGTATCTGAGAGATTCAATAACTCTTTGATCTTGCATGTATCAGTCAGACACCACCAGGTAAGAACCGGGACCACCATTACCAGCCCAAATGTCAACTGAAAAGAACCAAGATGGACAGATAAACTACAAAAGTTGCTTTAAGAAGCATTTTTATGCAGATATCAGTAGAAAAGCAGAAACCCTTAAATACTAATGAAACATTTCAGAGAAATTTCCTTGAAGATAACTTTTCTCATCATATACCTACTGAAGAGACATGCGAACACAAATCAGTGTTAAAGTAAAAGCTCGTTTCATGCGTTCGGCAAAGTTTTACTTTGCAGCTATGTTAGGGGTAGCAGCACAATGATGAATAAAACACGAAACGCTGGCAGGGTGGTTGCCAAAGGCTGAGGGAGGAGGAGGGTGGGGAGTAACTGCTTAATGGGTATGGGTTTTCGGTTTTCGTGGTAAAATATACGTAGCATTAAATTTACCATTATAACCACTTTTTTTAAATTGAGATTTTATTTTTTAGAGCTGTTTAAGGTTCACAGCAGAATTCAAGGGAAGGTACAGAGACTTCCCATACACCTCCTTCTCCACACAGGCACAGCCCCCCCCATTTTCAACGTCCCCCACCAGAGGGGGACATCTGTTATAACTGATGAACCCACACTGTCACATCATTATCACCCAGAGTCCACGGTTTACATGAGGGTTCACTCTTGGTGGTGTACATTCTATGGGTTTGGACAAACGCATGATGACACGTACTCAGAATTCAGGCATCATACAGAGTATTTTCACTGCTCTAAAAAACCCTCTGTGCATTATAAGCACTGCCAAGTGTGCGGCCCAGTGGCATTAAGAGCGTTCACATTGTTGTGCAAACATCATCACCATGGGCCTCCAGAACTTTTTCATCATCCTGGGGCCAGGGTTTAGATTGAGGTGATGAAAATGCTTTGAAACGAGACAAGGGTGGTGGTTGCACAACTCTGTAAATGTACTAAAGGCCACTGAATTGTTCACCGTCAAATGGTTGATGTTATGCAATTTTTTTAAGAAGTGTTAGGCACAGCACGGTGCTCACCGTTCGTGAATGAAGGAGTAAGTCCTGGCCTCGAGGAAGCGCACGGGCAGGTAAGGGAACAGGGATGGGCCAGGAAGAGACTGGTTTTGGGGATGGAGCAAAGTGGGGCTCAGACCGTGAGGACTGAAAAGAGGGTTCCCAGAGGAGGGACTTCGAGCAGCGGTCCTCAACCTGTTTGGCACCAGGGACAGGTGCTCCTATGAGAATCTAATGCCTGAGGATCTGAGGTGGAGCCGAGGCGGTGATGCTAGCGCTTGGGAGTGGCTGCAAATACAGATGAAGAAGCTTCGCTCACTCGCCTGCCACTCACTTCCTACTGTACGGCCCAGTTCCTAACAGGCCACAGACTGGTACCAGTCTGGGACCCACGGGTTGGGGACCCCTGTCTTAGAGGGTCAGCCAGGCTCTGCAGGTGAGGGACGGGAGAGGAACATTCCGAGTCCACACCAGTCTGGGGAAGGTGATAAATTCCACGTACCCAGGCATGGGGCAGACGACTAAAACACTCAAAATTCATTTAAAACATGTGACTGTGTCAGGTGATGGATTTGTTAATTAACTTGACTATGTGGTAATCACTTCACAATGTATATTAAATCATCACATTGTACACCTTTAAAAAAATCATTGCACAACCTAAATATACACAATTTTTATTTATCATAGTTCAATAAAGCTAGGAAAAAATAAGACATTAAGATAAATAAAAATAAATATTTATGTTACCATTAGAATACCCCAAATCTAATGAGCACTATAATAAATAATTATTTTTATACTGAATATTTATAATACGTACAAATTTACTTATAATTATGAACAGACTATAAGAATAATAAACAAAATAATAATAAAATCTACAGAATCAAGAGGAATCTTAAAGTGTCAAAAGAATTCTTTCAAGGGTAAAAACAGAGACGTCAGTGGGTCTAGAGCAGAAGCTGGAGATGGAGCAATAGGCGGAGACAGGGAGGCAAAGTGGAGTCAGAAGTGAGCCGTGGTGTCTAAACGTGGGAGGAGTCACCTGGCCTCAGGTGAGCAGGGACCCCAGAAGCCACATGATATGGGAGCACATGACCTTGTGTCACAGCTGTCTGGAGCTTTCACAGCCACAACCTCATTTGAGCTCCATGGTCACCCTGACAAGCAGCTATGGCAGACCCAACTATTGTCCGATAGATGACAAAGCTGAGGTATGTCCAACCAAAGCCACGTTGCTGTGACTGGGCAGTGTGAACCTGGAGCCGGCCTCCTGACCCAGGCTCAGCCTCTCCATGAAGAAGGACAGCTCATCTGTAACGAAAACTCCAACGCTCTGTTCAACCGCATCATTGTTCTAATTTGACTTAATCATTTGGAAAAAAGCTGTGCATACTTTCACACCAGGAAATGACCTTCTGGTGAAAAGGAAGTAGTCCTTCTTGGTAAGATGTGGACTCCACGAAGCTTCATACACACAACAGGCACGGTTGTCATTTCTCACATGAAATAATGCATGGATTGTCAGACTTCTAAAATCATAACTTAGTTATGAATAATTTAAAACCTAGCTTAAATGAACCAAGTTGTCCCTAACTGCCTCAAAAGAGGCACAGCCACCGTTCCATTAACCTGCCAAATGAAACACCTAAAAGGTCTTGCTCAGTGGTTCACATCCAGGGCCATTTTGTCCCCTATGGGACATTTGGTGACGTCTAGAGACATTTTTGGTTTTCACAACTGGAGACTAGGGATGTTGCTAAACATCCTACAACGGCCCTACAACACAGAATGACCCAGCCCAAAATGTCACTAGTGCCGAGACTGAGAAACCATGGTCTAAATTCCTGGGTGGGTCCAGATACACCACAGATCTGAGGTGGGAAGAACGTGGGCCTGACGGACCTCGCAGAGGGAACACACACTCCAGGCTCTGCTGCTCAGAGTTGTGTGACGTTTTAACCAAGTCGCTTAGAGTCACCAAGCTGGTTTGCAAAATGAAGTTTCACCACCACCCTCACTGAGACAAAGCATCTGAGGAGAACTCCGACAGGTAGGGCCCTCCGTAAATCCTCCAGGCCATGCCTGGACTAGGATTCCGACAGGCAAGGGCTCCGGGGTACCTCACCGTTTCCAAATAACACACACTCACAGCGCTGGCTTGAGACAAACAAAGCCCAAGGAACAGACGCACTGTAAGCCCACCTGTGGCCAGCGCCCGCCAGGAGCACCAACATCACGGTGGGGCAAAGGACAGGGGTGTGTTTACGTGGCTTCTTATTTCTTCCGGTTCCAGTACAAGCAACACATCTCGCACTTGGCTTTGAATCACATGATCCAAATGGAGAAGCGCTCCCATAGTCAGCCTCCACCTTCCAACGGGCACAGACGGCAATCTCATGCTTAAGTGGGCAATCGAGGGCTAGGACCCAGGCAAGCTCTCTGGGCTCTCAGATGTGGTTTGCTGGGTGGATTCAGAGAGAGAGGGGTCAGAAAAGGCAGGATGACGGGCACATACAGAGAGCTGAAGGTCTTTTGTCTGCCGTCAGGCCCTTCTGACAAACCCAATGGACTGAAACAGAGTCCGTAGAATAAAGCCCGGGTCGGCCCTGCATGCCCATTACTCCCAAGAGGAGCCTTGGGAGTAAGTAAGTCGGCAGCATGGGAGGAAGGCTCCATTTTCACCCTCTGCTCCACAACGCTTTTGTATTTTATCAGATACTTGGACTGCCTTTGCCCTACCACTGATAATCCCATTAAAAGGGTGCACATTAAAGGTCTCTTTCTGCCTTAGCAGAAATAATACATTTCTTTAAATTTTGTAATCATTCAGCTGTTTCCCTTTCCTTATTTTAAAGGGGGAAGAAGCAGCATTGAATGGAACTGTGAAATGCGGGCAAATGCAGCTCTAAAGAAAAGTACCACCCAGAGTCTGGATATTAGTTTCCATGGCAACCAGGCTCCTTGGGCCCTGGCACACACAGCAGGAAATGCTGCAGATTTCCACAGCAGTGTCTTTTACTAGAAATAAGAGTCCCATGACAATTTGAAACATTTGGGAATCAAAAAACACACAGAGTGTGTGTGTGTGAGTGTGTGTGTGTGTGTGTGTGTGTGTGTGTGTGTGTGTGTGTGTAGTGGGTGCACATACACACAGATACATACTCACAAAACTAAGACAGTGTAGAAGAAGCCTACTTATTCTCACAGATCAATATGTTTATGTCAAATACAACAAATGATTAAAATATAAACAAACACACATACACACTACGAGAAAACAAAAACATCTCCCACAGAAAAAGGAAGGACTGGTGGGAAAGCTGCTTTGGAAAATCACATGACCAGGATTTCATCTAAACAAACAAGCAAACACAAATCTTTACAAACACTAATTGACTGGGAACATAGAGCAGAGATTCGTTTTCACAGCCCATGTTCTTTCCTACTTAAATACCATTAACCAAGAGGTTCGCCATGCAGCTCTTGGACAGAAAGCCCTGGGCCAGAATGAGTATCCCCACTGTCCCCTTACTAGCCGAGTGGCCTTGAGCAAGTGATTTCACCTTGCTGAGACTACGTTTGCCCTGTAAAAATAAAAAGGGCAAAAGGGAAAATACGCTAGATGGTGGATAAGAAAACACTGTACTTTCTTAAAAATAAAAGACTAGAAAGTTGTGTTAAAAAAACAAGACAAAACAAAACAAAGGTAATTCTCACCTTTAGCAACATACATATTTCTAAATGTAGTGTATAAAAACCAAATTTCTTTAAAAACGTATCGGAGAATTCACTGCCAGATTCTTGGTGATGGAAGGCCTTGAGAATATTCTTTATTCTCTGAGTTACTTCCCAATTTTGCATCCTTCCTAGAGCAGAGCACACGTGAACAGTTGAAGTGAAAATGTTCCTACTGCAGAGCAGTTTTCACATTTTGTGCCTGTTTTCCGGCTGAGGCTTTATCAGAGGGAGCAGAGAGGAGGCAGACTCATCCTAGAAAAATACAAGTTTGACGACTTCAAGAGTCTTCAAATTCACATTTACGTTCTCAACGGTTGTTTTTATCTGAGGTGGGCAGACCAAGTTCACGACGTTATGGCAAATGATCTTTTGCAAGAAAGCATTGTTTTAAAAACTTTTTTTTTTGCCTCATGAGTAAGAACTAGAACAAATGCATTTTTTCAAGAATGCTGATCAATATTTTACCAAAAGTGACCAGGACACGTTTGTGTGAGTGGCAGCGGGATGGGGTGGAGGCGTCTTAGGTGCGAAGCCAAAACAAAAAGAGAAAGGGACTAGGGTGGAGAAGAGGGAGGGACACTGGGAAGGATCCCCTCTGTTTGTGTACAAAATGCATGACAGTCCTGCAAGCTGGAAGGATGAAGTGCTGAGCACATCACTTCATTACGGAAACTGCCTCACGACACAAACAGCCCTGCTGCACACACATCGACCCAGGCACCCATAAAAACACGCATCTTCCACACTTGGACTTCCCTCCCTGCTGCATCATTCACCAGCATTCACCGAGACTGCTTACAGGAGACGGAAAACAGCACACACCCTAATTCAAGCATCGTCCGGGAAAATACACTAGGACAAAACTCTCCGGCTGCTGGTGGGACACGCTTTAACAAAACACACGGGCTCACGTGTAGAATGTGGATATTCGGAGCCGTCCCTTGGTATAGGATTTTTTATGATTCTGGTGACATCCTGCTCTGGACAACCTTACGTAAAAGTGGGACTCGGGTGAGTGCCTCTCAAGCTAACCCACAACAACTGTTCTTTCAAGTGTCATTTCCGGAAGACTGAGTGAAGAGCCAAACACAGCACAGGCAGGACACTGGCTGACCACAAGGGGCAGCCCCACCTCTGGCAACCAAAGATCAATAAGGACGCTTGTAGAATGGAGAATGGTGCTCTCAGTCTTCGGTTTTGACATCGAGAACAGATGAATGGGATCGGAAAGAAGGGTGTTCATCTCGCCCCCAGTAATAGTTGTTTCATTGTCCCAAATCTTCTGGAATATATGCACCTGCCTATCAAAATAATCAAATACATAAGCACCCACCTCCTAACTCTTTCGACCAAAAAAAGGAGGGTGGGCAAAAGATTATTTTTTTATATTTATAAAATAAAAATACTCAATAAACAATAAACTCTTTTGTTATTTCTAGTCCTTATCTATAGTGCAATATGTAAAAAAAGTTAAAAATACATGTGCCACTCGACTGTCCTAGACTCAACACCGAGTTTCATATAAAGCAAACCAAAAAATAACAGCTTAAAAAATGGAAAATGGTAAAACAAACTTTACATTCATAGGGCCATTTTGTAGAAGTTGTTTTATCCTAAGCAGAATGTGCAGAGTTGTACTAATGCACTAAAATGACTCAAGGTCTAGCAGAGTGGAAAAGCATCAAAATAATGAAACCTAAAAGCAGAAAGTGCTTTATGAACCCATTTAAAAAGATATTATATGTTTTATGTCACCCCTTAATAGGCCAATAGCAGCTGCAAAATCTCTGTAGAGGAGATGGATGATTTATATCTTCAAGCACCATTTATGTAATAGGCACACAGTTTTTAGGTAGGTTACCTACTACTATAACAACTTATAAAAGTTTTTTTATTTATACTTCAAATAAGATTGAAACCATTAAGTATTCAATACAAAAATAAATATATACATACACATATACATAAGCATATTTAAGTATGGAGTGGCTTGAGAGGTTGATAGAACTTATTGGGGCTACATGAAGGTGCCCCAAGTTGTGGTCCCACCACAGCCTGCAGCAAAACTCTAAGCACATTAAAGGTCTGCATAGAAACCAGTCATCCTGGACGAAGGGATTTGTTCCTTTGTTGTTTTAGGCAAGAACCTGCCAAGCCCAAGTCCAAGGCTTTCCTTCTTTTATCTAACACATATACGTTACGCACACACACAGGTTGTTATAAATACTGGTTGTGTGTATGTACGTGTATATACACACACAAACATGCACATGTATCCTCATTAAAAGGATTGTAGTTTTAAAGTCCAATTAATAGAGGGCTATTTGACACAACCCAGCACTGAAGTCATTCTTCACGTGCATATGTGGTAAAGAACATTTACAAATGGTCAACACATGACAATGAAGAGAGAATCCAATCTCAAAAGCCTCTGAACTCACTGCTGAATCCAGACGGCTTGTTGACATGTGTACAGAGCTCGGTAATACGAACTCACTTTGCCAATTTTGTTAATTCAAATAAGTATCTAACAGGAATCACCTTTCTCAGGTTCCTAATTCCTTAAATGCTCCTTGAAGGGAAGAACAGGCAAAGGCTGACTTGTCTTAAAAGCTAAACCTTCATCATAACACCATTTTCTCAAGCTTCTCCCATTATCATTCCATTATCATTCCCATAAGGAGCTTTGTGGGACTTTTTTCCCTTAATCACCCACCTCCTCATAAAATATTAATTCCACAGATACAGGTATGCCTGCTTATATATTGTACGTATATCTGTGCCTGATGTATAAAAAAGAGCAAGTTCACCCTCCCCTCAAGAACCAATGTTCATCCTCTTTGGAATAATATCCTGTCTGTTGAGAATGCGTGAAATGGACATGCTTTAAAAAGAAGGGGGATGCGTTTATTGTTGGGAACGATCACTGTTTACATGCACCTCTCCACTTAACACCCTCACCACAGGCCTGCCTAACCCTCTGTCACCTACTGACCCAAGGCCTCAGAAACAAGGCCCCTTTCTAACTGATCTTAGCATTCCCATAGACCCAGGTATACATAAGTCCTCAATAACGCTTTCTGATATAAAACATAATAAATCAGATGCCTGATAAAATGTTACATTTACTGTGAAAGCAGAAGAAGCCTTTATTTGTAGACATTACACTCGCTATCACTGTGCTATGTAATATGGTACCCCTAGGTGTATGTGGCTATTGAAATTAAAAATTAAGATTTAAAAATCAGAAATTCAGGTCCTCAATGACACGAGCCACACTGCAAGCGCTCGATAACCCCACGTACGGCTAGTGGCTACCATACCAGATGGTGAAAATATGTAACATTTATATCAGCACAGAAAATCCTGTCACAGGGAATGGCCCTGGCCCGGCCTGAAAGCCTCTCGAGGCCAGGACTGCATCAGGGTCATTCACCACAGCACGCACCGGACCTGTCAAGTCCTAACACAGGCCAGCATAGAAAGGGGGAAAAAATGAACGAAAAAGAAAATGGGAAGGTAACATTATCGTGGCCCAGCCAATTTCCCACTTCGACCGACTACAAACGTTCTTATTTTTTATAGCTTTTGTCCTTACTCCCGGCACCCGCTACGATACAGCAATGAGAATTTTCAAAATGTAACTGCCAGCAGGGCAAAATTTGCTTTGGGCTTACTCAGAATAAGTCATGTGAATCAAAATCAAGGGGTCAAGTTCAAAACCCCGAAAATGAAAAGCAATCGAGTTTCTAGGTCATGGTCAAAACAGCATGCCTAGATTCACGTTTAAAAATATTAGCGAATACAGCTCCTGGTCCATGCACTCTAAGAGCAAGCTAGGAAGTGCTTCACTTTATAAATTTTTTCACAAATCAGCAACTGTTTCTTGGTCACTGAAGATGTGCCAAGCTCCAAGAAATCAGAGCTAAGGTTTTAGACCCCCTGTGACAGCTATATACAGGCTCTAAGTAAAATTACCTTCAGCCAGTTTGCCATAAAACTTCTTCTCCAGGCTCCAGGAGATGCTTTATGCTAGATTCCTTTTTCACCTATTATCTATAAAGCCTTGGTAGGCACAAGATCATCAGAAAAATTAATATACTATCCTTGAATCTTTCAAAACAATAAGCTCGGCTCTTGAAGAAAAACTACAACTGAGTTTGTTTCTTAGATGCATAAGTTCTCTTTTTTCCTATAAGAATTCTAAGGACAAGAACCAAAGATAACTAAGGAGCCTGAATTGGCCTGTAAGAGTAAAAAACCAGTAGCCACATCAGTAGATTCGCAGATGGCAGCTTTACGCCTTTTTATTTTTAATCAAATGAATGAATGTTCTACATTCCTTTAAGGTCATTTTCAAAGAATATTCGGTTCCAGGCCTGTGAGAAGGATCTTTTTTATGACATTTTTTAAATAATTAATTTTTTTTTCTCAGTTTGGGGCCAAGTAGCTCCCTGGGCTGGAATAATAAGTCTCTCACTCCATCAAAGAGTTCTGAACTTGAATGGCAAAGTCAATCCAGAAGTTAGAGGCCAATGAGGTCTCAATTAGACAACCTGGTTAAAATAAAACCTGGGGGCAGACAAAACCAGTCTGGCTGTCTCTTGGAAACCGCTCCCCAGCATTGCATCCCTTGCAGAGAAGATTCCTTCTCGATACCCAGTCCCCCACGCCACCGAGTGCAGGGTGGCTGCCTTTCACCACCTACCCGTGGCCTTATCACGGAATTGCTGCGCCCTCTTCAGCGACAATGAAAAATGAAGTCACATGTTTCACCAGAGGCTCGACCCTCAGGGAGGGGTCGTCATGGTTTGAATTCTGAACTCCTAAACGGAATCTGGCCAAAGGCAGCCCTGTACCAACCTCCCGCCCCCAGTGGTGACAGCCTTCCCCACCCAGACCACCTAGGCTGCATGCAAAAGCTGTCTGCATCCTGCTAAATGCCAGATACTTAGCATTTGGGTATGTGGGTTTCTCAGAGAGGGGCAGGACACAGGTCCTGTCCTGGAGGTGTCTGCAGTCTAATGGGAAGATGGTGACAACAGTGAGGTGAGTGCTCTAGCAGAAGTGTGTGCCACAGCGGTCCTGAGGCCTGAAACCTGCCTTATCTTGGCAAATGTTTCAGAGGCGATATGACTCCTTTACTGGCTCTTGGAAGACAAGCAGCAGACCCTCAAGCATAGGAAGGGGGTGGAGAGGCAAGGGCACTCCAGGTGGAAAGCACACGTGCAAGCAGAAAGGGATGGCAGGTTTTAAGGGTTCCAGGGAACACCGAGCATTTCTTTGCGGGGGGAACTGCCAACCATGAGTAGAGATGTCATTGGACAGGTGGGTGATGGCAAGATGGCAAGAGACCTTATTTCCCTGGGAAGCTTTTACAGACCTGAGGTTCCCATGTCCCACCCACTTACTCAGATTCCGTGGGCATCGAGGCAGGGCCGGCCCTGAGACCTGGGCTCTACACCAGACTTCCCGAACGACTGGGGTCCAGGCAGCCCGATCTGGTGGCCATGGCATTAACACTATCGATACTAAAAACATGTAACGTATACTAAAAATATAACGTATTTTTAAGGACTAGGACTGCTTCTGCCAATGTATGCCATAGAGATCTTCACTGATGCACAGAAGCTTGGCCATCCAGGCTCACTGATTAAAGCACGCACTTGACTGTCTGGATGGAGGCGCTGTCTTAAGAGTTCCAGCTTCCACCTGCCCTTGTCATCCCTATGCTACCTGCCTGAGGGGGGGCCTTTGTTATAACGCAGATCAACCCACATGCCCATCTGCAGTTTCCATTTTCCTTTTCTCTCTCCCCTCCATTATTCTCTGCTTAACTTTGCTCTATTCTCTTTGTCTCCAGAGCAAAAACTGGAAATTCTGAAGATAATACAGTGAAGAAAACTCGGGCTGCCTGACTTCATTCACATTTTATGAATTTAATAAGGCCAAATCAAAATTTAAAACCACAGAACATTAGAGCTGAAAAAGGTTACTTGTGACCATCTAGGCCTTGGGAAAATCTGAAACGGGTAGGGAAATTAAAGCCCAGAGAAGTGAAATGAAATGACTCGAGGTCACGCAGCTGGCACAGCCAGAAGACAAGCACAGGCATCCCAACTCCCGATCTGTTACTCCAAGGTGCTACACAGATTGTTTTTTTTTTTAATATATTCAGGAGCAAATAACTTTAAAAGTAAATAATAAGTTTATCCCAAATCCTGCAGCTCCTTACATAAGGACCTGTAATTTAATGGTAAAAGTCTAGGCTCTGGGCCAGACTGGTTTCACCGCTTACTAGCCACGTGACCTTAGGCAGGTTAGGTAAACTCTTCATTCTGATTTCATCACCGAAAATGAAGAACATGAGCACCTACCTTGTGGGGCTGTTGGGAAAATAAAAAGACTCAATATATGTAAAACACACCTGACAGAGCCCTGCCCAGGTTACGTATTTAATAAAGGTCAGCTATCGTCCTCAATATTGAAACCATGCCCATTTTTAAAAGTGACATGGAAAGAGTTTTGGACATTGAAGATGATCCGGTTGGCTGGAGACCCATTTCTGTCCTTAGAATCTTAAATTCCTTACCATGAGTTTGGTATATCATCATCTAAACATCCCTGAGATGGTTTTTCAAAGCTACAAAGGAATTACAGAGGCACACACAGGCAGCCGAAAACGAAAGTCACACAGCATCATGCTCTTCAAAGGCCCTTGCTTACACAAGCAATGGTGCAGTGGCTGCGAAGGGCCAGTGCTGTCTGAGACAGCATTTCATCAGCTCAACCACTCCTGCCTCCCACGGAGACGCAGAGCCAGGGCCTGGCGGGCGAGGGCAAGGGTGCGTGCTCACAGGTGTAGGAATGCCGCTCTCCAAGACCGGTCACCTCCACTGCGGTGGGCTGAGAAGCTTCCCCCACCACCTTAGCTTCTTTTCTTTTTTATTTTTTTTAAGTAGCCTACACAACTTCATGCCAGTCGGAGCAAACATTTCTCAACTCCGATAACCACCTCTGATCCATCACAGACACCAGGAAAATGGGGACCCTGCTCCACAAAGTTCTATGTATGCTGGACGCCTAGACACTAATTCCTTGTGGCCAATAATGCAAAAAAAAAAATTGTGCTTTCATATTAAACACAAGTTGTATATTCATTCCAGAGTGCAAAGTCAACAAAATTTGGACCTGTATCATGTATTATGGCACTAATAAACGCCTCAATTCCATTACAGTTTAATTCTTAACCTAAATACACATTTTAAAAGTAACTTGTACTCTCATTTAAAAAAAAAAGTGAACAAAATAGGATTCTAACATAACAATAGTTATATAACAACTGATTTTGCTTGTATAGTGACTAGCTTTAAAATTTGTTCCCAAATAAACTGTATCAAGAGCTAATGTAAAGTATTTGCTAAAAAGGACAAGGACCTTTCAGAAACATAGAATGCTAATATTTTGGAAACCAGATATCTGACAGCTTGAAATTATGGACACTTGCCCAAAAGAGACACTCTTACGAATAACTGCTATTCTCTTCCATCTCTTCCAGGAGAAGGACCAGAAAAATACACCTCTAGGCTCAAAGCAAGACACTGGACTTTCTGTAGAGGGTAGATATCAAACTGCAAACTGTTTCTGAGTCCCAGCCTTCACAACCTTAAGCCCAAATATATTTGCTGCTGACAAAAACAGCTTGAAGCATTTTCTACAGATTCATCGTTTCCTTGGTGATGTGTACACTATTAAAAATAAATTACGCATAGATTTCCCAAAAGACGTACACACGGGCATTAATTGCAGCATAGCTTGTAACAGCAAATAAATGGAGATAATCTAAATATGCTTCAACAGAAGAATGATTAAATTGTGCTATATCCAGACAGTGAAATTCCATTTTGCTGCTAGAAAAAAACAAGGTAGATCTATAGGTACTGACATAGGATGATAACCACAATAGACTGTGAAGTAAGAGCACAGGGACAATGTTTTCCATAGACCACCTTTTGAAAAAGATCACACGGATATACTCTATTACATACGGCATTCTACATATTATGCTACAACTAGCTTTTTTCCCTCCCAGATGGGTTTATGTATGCAGAAAAGTCCATAAATGACACTAAACCCAATCCCTGCAAAAGGTACTGGGAAGGTAAATTTAATTATATATATATTTTGTTATATGATTTTTTTAAACTCAAGAGCATGGTTTTTTGGGGTTTTTTTTCCGATTTTCAAATAAAAATTAACTTAATAAAAATGCCTTCTGATGCTTATTGAACATATGAAAAGTATATTCAAGTTTCTTTCTTATCATCTCCATAAAATATACTTCCTTTCCATGAACCATACACTTTTTAGATCATGTGAGAGTCCTCACCCTCCCACATGCAAAAGAAATTTATTTTCCCCCGGTGTGTATGGATTCTAGACGTGGTGAGATGTAAAGTATTCTGGCATGGCTATAAATGACCTGAAGTTGAATGGTTTAAAAATATATCAAAGCCGGGTCTGTTCACTGTGACATTATCTGTCTTTTGTCAAATACATCCCCTCTAAGCTCCTACTCTACCCATATCGCCACCACAGAGAGGCTATTCTGGTTTCTTTTCCCACAAATAATTGCTCTGTTTTTCCTCCCTTCAGCCATGGCACTCGCAGGATCTCGTTTCCCACCGAGAACCTCTGTGGGGTTCTCTACAAAAACCAGGTTCCCACTGCAGGAAATTACGGACAGTCAGAGGATGCCTTTCTAATTGATCCTTTAGGGTCCATCCAATAATCAAACATTAAAATATAAAAACTTATGAATCACAGAGCATCAAAAAATGCAATGTCAGACATCTAGTTTCTTTAAAATAGTAGAGCAACTTTTAAAACAGACATATTCATATTCTGATGGCTATTCTAGAAAGACATCGATGTAACTGACAAGCCCAGTTCCAGATACTGGCAAAGTATAAGAAAATATTATAAAACAGATCCAATAACACTAACGATGGTGAACACAGGCTTGAATGCTATATTCGTCTTTATACTTAAGTTTTCTAAAGTTTCTGTAACGAACACAGCTAGGCTATACAATAATTTTTTTGAAGGGCTTAAAAATATACCGATGAAGACCCATAGCGAGCTGACAAACCGGGTGAAGACACCGCTGCTCCGATGTCACCACCACATTTTCCTAGGGAGCTTTCTGAAACCCTGTTGGCATCTTGGAAACGAGGAGAAATATTACCTCCCCTGGGAGAACTTCCTCAACTCCCCAAGCTGGCTCAATTGCTCACTTTTCTATATTCCCCCGGCACTCTGTTCTACCATGATTACCGTACCAAACGCATGATTTCTGTCTGCACCGAAATGCTCGATTTGCACATTACATTTTCTCCCGAAATGGAATGGAAGCGCCTCCAGGACGAGGAGAGTAATGCACTGATGTCTGTGGCCCCACGATACTGCCTGACATATTAGCAGTTTTCAAGTTTCTTGAGTGAATGAGAAGTGTACTTGCCACAGATTCGCTCAGATATTTAACTCAGCAGGTATGGAAAATAGGTGCCTACTGAAGCCCACCGGAGGTACCCACCATGTGCTTCAGAGAAGCTGAACTCTCATGTGACTAGGAACAGCCCCCCGACACCCACATTTTCCAATGTCACTATGACAATGATAGAACAAGCATATAGCTGTCAGTGCCCAAGCAGACCCTGACAGGTAAGTCGACAGGCAGGAGAGATTCTCCACCTGAGAATGAAAAGGAAAGCACCCCTCTTTGAACAGGGGTTTTCACGTTGCAGGTAATATCACATTTCTAACGATGGTGGTGGATACGGGGGTATTCATTTTCTTCTTGACACCTTTCATGTGTTATTATTCGTTTTTTGGATGATTCGGTAGTCTCTGAAACCATGACAAGTTTTCAGAAGATTTCCCTTTGCTCATTGCTTTAGTAAACATACCGTAAACCTTTACTATGTTCTAGGCACTATGCTTTGGGGGACTCAGACATGAATAAGTCATAGTCTGTACCCCAGAGGGGTTGCAGTCAAATGCGGGAGACACATAAATAGATACGACACAACTGGACACTGCTTATCCAAGGGTTGCTCATTTTCCAGAACCCAGAAAACGGCCTATCCCATCAACCTCACTGCTTCCCATTCCGCAGTGCAGGGAACAAGGAAGTGCTCAGGACGGCCAAATGCACAGCTCACGGCTCTCCAACCGGCATTGAAAGTGACCAGAAAACACACCGAGCCACCTCACGCATAAGCAGTAGTTCCTGCATTTTTCATTCTTCTTCTCTTGTGCTTTATTATCTGGAGAACTCTGTGCAAATTCTAACATGTGGGAATCTCACCAAGTTGAAAACAGTTAAGATTTGAGTCCGCTAAGCTCTGATAACTTAAGCTGGATCTCCTCCTGACGCCACCCCCGGGAAAGAGCCCACGTGCTGAATTCGGTTAAGGCTGGAAGCCACCCCTCCATCTGCTTACCACGTGTGTTGGTAGCCATGTCAGCCACTTTCTGGAAGGCGTCCAAGAAGGCAGCTGCCGCTACTACTGTTGTCCTACAAGGCAAACAGATAACAAAAGCATGAGGCACGTGTCACACTCACCAATCCACGACAGCCAAAGGGCTAAAACCTCTGCTGAGGCCTGAACGTCACCTTGCAGGGAAAACGACTCAACCGGACATGGGTAACCACTGGTTTTGTGGGCCCACCTTTTTCTCAGGAAGCGATTTCTCCTTCTCAGATTGTTAGCACTCTGCCCCAATCATGTCCGGCTCATTCTGTGCTAGTCGATAAATGCCAGCCGTTCTTCCCATCCCATTTCACCTGACAGTATAAAATTATTACCAGGTAAAATTCCACAAAGGAGGAAAAGACAGGTGTTTTGGCCAAAAAAAAAATCATTAAAATATATAAATGGTACCAGTAAAATTAATTTTAGAGTAGGAAAACTGTGTGTGTGTGTGTGTGTGTGTGTGTGTGTGTGTGTGTACACGTACATACATACATACATACATGGATTGGGAGAAGGACTCTTAATGAGAGATCATCTAGTTTAAACAACTAATTTCAGAGATGGGAAAAACAGACCAGACTCACAGCCCTGTGCTCTTCCCACTAAATGACAAGATCCGAGCTATGTGACTTTTCCTCCTCCATCATAATTACGATAAAAATCAGATACTATTTTTCCACCCTTACAATGCCATCTCAGCCGTATCTTCTGAATTCTTAAAGGCTGAGAATGGGAAGAAGTTACTATACTCATCTGCTGGCCCAGAAATTGTCCTGAGCTCTTCACATGCTCTTGAAGTGATGCCCTAAGCACTCTGTGGTCTTCTGGCTCCTGGAGTGACGATCCAAAATGTCACTCAATGAAGAGTAAGCACTGCTGCACGTCGGGCCATGGGGACATGGGCCGTGGCTTCCCCGGACAAGCAAGCCAGCTTTAAACGGAGCTTATCCCTGACGCTGACTCCAAGAATTACTTATGAATCCAGCCTTTACTGAGCACTCCTAAGAAAGAAAAGTTGCTGTAGAAGGTGAGAAAGGAAGGGGTTGGAAATGGAGAAAAAGGAAAGAAGTGGCCTTTAAGCACAAGCAACAGTGGCTGTGAGACAACAGGTCCCTGGAGGTGCTGGGAGCCGTCCCAGGGGACACCAGCAAACTTCAAAATGAGGCCCGATATTTTCCAGTAGAGCAAGAAAGCTTCCACTCAAATTAAAAAAAATGATATACACACAAAACAAAACAAAAAACCCACTTCGAAGCACATTTTTAAAAGAACTGACATCGAATGCGAACTCTAGAAAAGTCAGCTTTACCAAACATCCTGGGACTTATAAATAACTCATTCTGACCTATGATGAATATCTGACACAGTGGCTGGATTTATTCTCATTCAAGTCAATGCCGATCATCCAAATTTAATGAGCCTGCAGGAGAGGTGCCTTGAGCATTACGCAGCCACCAGGGCTGCACAGAAAATGAGGACAGTGGTCAAGTGTGAGGAATTAAGAGTTTTTAAACACTGCCTTCCAATGAGTCATGTTTCACTGTCCGCTGCTGTCAGAAGTCATCTCAGCCCTCTCCAATGGGACAGGATGAACACGCAACCACGGGCAGCAGAGAGGAGTTCAGCTTAAATCCTCCCAGATTTATTTGCCTCTTCTACGGTCTTATCTTTATCCTTTCTCTAATAAAGAAAACTACATGAGGCCCCTACAGTGCCCTCAGCCAGTTTCTAGTAGTTTGACAAAATAAAGAAATGGTCCTTGCTCTCAGGAGGCCTGAATGCTATAAAAAAAAAAATAGAACATGAACTTTGTACCAGTAGGGATCGGTGTGCTCTGTGCCTTACTCTGTATGTTTAGTACGGCTAATCGGTTAATTACTTCAAGCTCTGGCTTCCTTGTTGGTAAAAGGGGAAAAGAATCTTTTCCTTGGTCAACCCTGAAAGCCTGTCAGATAATTAAATGAGATCAGATAAGAAAAAGTGTAGGGTGGGGGGTGGGGGGGAGCTTAAATGTTTTATTGTTTTACTACAGGATGGTGGCCAACCTATGTGAAATAAATGATAATAGTGTCAGAGACAGTGGGGAGTGGGGAGTGTAAACATAACTAATAAGTAAGGCAAAGGGCTCAGACCAAGGGCTTTACATTCTGAGCAGAGGAGGTTGGATCCGACTTGGCAGAAAGTCATCACAAGTTCTTAAGCAAAGAAACGGTAAAGGACTTGACGAGTGGAGGAGGAGCCGTGTCCCAGAACCCACTGTCCTCGGGAGGCCACTCACGGCTCTGGGAATCCAGAACCCACGAAGCTGAGGATCAGGAAGGAAAAGACCCACCTCTCCCAGGTTCTTCTCTCCTAATCTCCAGGTCAGCCACGCAATGTCCAGTCCTATGGCTAAAGCTCTGGTGTCCACAGGCAAAGGCCAAGAGCATCGAGTCATCCCTCTGTCCTCTCTCTGTCATTCTCATGGCTTTTGATCCTAAAACATACCTACCCACTTCGTTCTCTGGAAAACCATCCTTATACATCCAAACCACCCTACGTCATCCCCCGTGCACCACGAACAGGGGCCAGGAAAATGACTGCTTCTTTAACCGTCTCATCTCTCATGGAACACCCACAAAGTACAACAGTCCCCCTTCTCCCCACTGATTACAAGCACACAGCTTTAACAAGAAGATGCTGAAATATCTTCCATTTCTTATCAAATGATGTAAGAATAAGCACAAGATGAGGCAATAATAATAGCCCCTTAGAGCAGCACTAAATTTTATTGTTTGTTAAGCAGCTTTACTGAGGAATAATTTGTATACCATAAAATTCACCCTTTTGGGGTATCTGATTCAACCATTTTTTAGTAAATTTAGAGTTATATAACTACCATCATAATCCAATTTTAGAATATTTCCATCACCCCAAAAAGATCCTTCATGCCCATTTGTATTCAATCTCCTCTTTCGCCCATGGCCCCAGGCAACCATCAATCCACACCTGTCTCTGCAGATTAGCTTTTTCTAGACATACCATGTAAATGGGATTCTGTAACAGTCAGCACTAAGTCTGACGCTCTTTATAAGAATAAGCTGTAAGCAGAATGAACTCTGGAGCCATACGCATGAGTTCAAATCCCCACTCTGCTCTGTGACTTTGGGTTATTTAGCTTCTCCATGCCTCAGTTTCCTCATCAGTGAAATAACTGTACTTACCTCTTGGGGTTGTAAGCCTCAATCAGGTTGACATAAGCCTGGCGCACAGCGAACACCACATTAATGTTGCCCCTTATTACTTCACATATAATACTCCCTTTTAAGTCTCAAAACTCCCTTGGAAGGAGGCAGAGCAGATGAGTTCAATTTCATATACGAGAATCAGAGGCCAGGGAACAGGGCTAGTAAGTGGCAATGCTCAAATCAGAACCCACCACATGCTTCTATATCTGTAACACTTTGAATATTAACCCCCATCTGCGTCCTGGGTCCATCCTACTCCATCTTTTGTCCAAGGACATGGCCATTTTCCTGGAGCCAACAGGCTTCTACTCACCGAAGCTGGGACTGTAGCTTTCCCGCTTTGTTTATGAAATCTTCCCAAACTGGATAGCTCCCCTATAACAAAACAAAGTCATCAATCAGTAAGTCAACCTGTGACAGACATCTGATTAAAACAACAAAAGAACACCCAGTTCCAATCACACAGGGAACAATCCGTGTATGCTCTCCTCCTCTGCAGTGCCTGGTATGTTACCCAGATCGTATATAAACGTATTGGCTCAGGAACGGGTTTCGAATGCGCTCGATCCCTGTAATCTTGTAAACACTACAGACATCAACTAGAACAACTTTGGCAGAAACTAACGCGTACATTGATGCATCACTTTTTGAGTCAATGAATGGCGGGTCCAAATTCAAAATGTGCAGAGTATTTAAGGCTTTACCCTGAACCATCTGACCACGGCTCTGGCTTTCTCACTCTTATCCCAAATGCCCGGGGGGAGAGAAGCAGAGTGGGTGGGGCTGCTCCCCAGGCCAGGTGGCTACTTGGAAACATTATCAGACTATCAGAGTTTCAAGGTTGGGAGGCTACCTAAACATAGCTGCTGTGCTGATGGCTTGAACCCAGCCATCTCCATACAACATGGTGACAGGTGGTTCCCCAGCACATTCCAGCTAATAGCGAACTCGGCACCCTCCCACAGCAGCCTACATTCTCTACCTTGTCCTACATACCCCTGCACCCTAGTTCTAACCTTCTGGGGACCCTCAGAGTTCTAAAACCAATCCTGCTTCCACATGGGAGCCTTCTCAAAGAACTGAGGATAACCGGCACACTCATCCGCAGCTTTCCCTCTTTCAGCTCCCCAAGTGCAATCCCCTTTCTACCCGGGACCCTGGCTCACATCCCCACAGTGTCCTGGGAACACCCCATTGTGTCTCCCTAGTCTCCTTCGAAGCACGGCATTCAGACACAAACTCAAAGCTGTAGGTGCAATTCTGACTGAGCCAAATCAGGGTGAGGTCTGACACCCCCCTGTGCATACACATTACATTTATATTAAGATCAAGGAGCCAACCGACCAATAGGTGATGCAAAACAAACCCAGGAAAGGAAACCATGGTTACAGAAGTGGTGTTTGGCACCGAATCATTTAAATATAGAACTAAGACTAAACATCTGGGAGGGTTATGGTTGGAGGACAGAATGTAAATGAACCGTGACATGGTAAAAACAACACGTGCCACTTCTGATTCTGCCACTGAGGAGAGGAGGGAGAAACGATACGATGAAGTTAATCATCTCGTCTTTCACTTGAGAAGCCCAATCCAAATAGTCTAAAACTGCAACTGAGCTAAAACATAATGATTTCACCTTCCTAATGGTTTTAATAATCTTTTTTTTTCTTAGCCTTCAAGGCAGTCTCTTAACATCGCCACTACTGACATTTTGGGCCAGGTGATCTTTTTTCATGGGGAGCTGCCCTGTGCATTGTAGGACATTTAGCAGCATCCTTGACCTCTATTCACTAGCGCCAGTAACATTCACAGATGCTGCTGGTTGTAACAACATTGCCAGATGTCTCTGTGGGGGCAAATCCTCCCCAGTTAAGAACCACTGCTTTAGAGGAATGTCTGAGGAATTTATTTCTTTTGGTGAACAAACAGTTCCCTGAAATTCAGCAATTTCTTTGGTATTACTTCACTTCAGTTTTGATTCTTCAGTTAAATGAAAGTAAAATTAAATATATTTTTATTGTGAAACACCACACAGAGCATGAACACCTCGTTATAAAAGTAACTATGTACGTATTTCTCTAGCTATCAAGTCTGTCTGAAAATATGCAGAGAGATATCCGGAAAACTGTCCACCAAATATTAAAATGGGCCATTTCTGGAAACTAAGATTTGGACCAATGTATTGCTTTCTCGTTTGTACTTTCTTCTACAGCCATGGCTACTTTTTTAAATAAGGCTGTGTATCATTTTTATGAAAAAAAACAAGTCATTACATAAAATATTTAAGATCGAATTAGAGGTGCTGGCAACAACAGCACCGTGAATTTACAATCCACCCAAACCCTACAGTCTGCCACACACCAACTGCTAGATCACATCCATCCGCTCTGCACTGGACTCTGCTTGGCCCAGCTGCAGGCCTGGGACTTACTCCTCCAAGCAGCGACTTACTCTTGGGACGCTAAGGGACACTAGGTCAGGGATCCTGGCAGAGGCCCTGAGCTACGATGCCAGTACCCATGCCTGGGTCTTGTCACCATACTGCTAAGCCACGTAGTCTCCATCCAGTCTTTGTGACCGGGGTTAGGGGTAAGGGAATGCGGGTGAGGGTTCTTCAACTCAAGAGCATGACTTTATTCTAACTTATGTTGAATGAAGCCTTGTGAGAGCTCAGGCTACCCCTGTTCCAGACTCATCAAGACATTGTGGGAATTCCAACTGTAACAGCTAACATATTTAGCATTTTCCTATCAAGTCCAGGCATGAACACCCCGTTCTACATCTATACTCAAATAAAGAAGCAGGTAAGGCCGAGACCAGTCGACCAGCGGGCAACGGACATCAGTTAGCACCCTCAAGAGCACAAGAGTTCGACCGACCCATTACAGCCTCATCCGGCCATTCTTTCTCTTTCTGATCCACAGGACAGTATGAGAAGCTTTATGAAAAGAATGAGGATGTTCAGAGATACTGACCACCAACTTCTAGCCAAAGGCAGCATCATCTCTCGTCTACACAAAAGACAAGGACATGAGAGCCAGGTTTTCCTCTCCCCAGCACCACCCACTCCCATCCGGGAGCCCCTGGAGAAGATCACCAAGATGATCCACAATATTCCTCAAGAAAAAGGTCAGGCGCCTCCACTGCAAACAGGCCAGAAGGGCAAGAGGCAGCATCAAGCCCCGAGTCCTCGCCATGGTCCTGAAGTCGCTTTATGTCTCAGGGCCTGCTCCTGATGATGATAAATAATACAAACAAATCATTCCATCAGCATCACTGAACGCTGACGTCACGCAACACTGAAAGGAAGTAGGGAAGGAACAAGGAACACAAATTCTCCCGGATTGAATCTCGGCTCTCCCGTCTGCAGTGCAACGTCAGGCAAGTCACTCGACCTCTGCATGGGGACCAGTCACTACCTCGCAGGGCTGGTGTGAGGAATAAATGAGGTCACACATAAAACGTGCTTGGAGCAGCGATGGGCACTCAGTAAGTATTCAATACACATTTGGTAGGAATGATTCAAGCGTTTCTCAGGCTGCTCAGAGAGAAGCTAAAAACTCCCTCCATCAGACTCTCCATCCAGGCGGGAACTCCTCACCCTTAGTCCTAAGCACAGCACCCACTGTGTCACTGCACCTCGCTATCAGCTCACCGCAGTCACAGCAGGAACAGACCACGGCCCGTGGGTGCAGTGTCAGACAGTGTCTCTGCCTGCCGCTCCCAGGCAAACAGTGGGGGGGATGCTCCAACCCGATGAGCTGAGCGTGCCTGAAAACAGCTGCTCCAACCACTTTGAAAACTACTCACCTGCCCCCACTTGGAGCCTCATTTCAGTCGCTACAAAATTAGCTACAGAAGGAGGGTCCCCTCTCCAGTCAAGGGGTAAGGCATGCAGCTCTCCGCCTACGGACGCCCACTCAGCCAGAGGAAGGCTGCCAAAAGCAGATCTCTCCTGATTTAATGATGTTTGACAGTCTATCAAAGTGTCAGGCCCACCTGTTTTAAGCAATCTA